>NW_004444041.1:9425111-9428329 GCF_000243295.1 Trichechus manatus latirostris | reverse complement strand
AGAGGTTAAAAATGTCCAAATGTCCAATTCTTCCAAACTGCTGCATCACTCCATCATTTCTAACATCAACTACTACCCCTCCCCTCAGTACTCTCCCTCCTGTCTTTGGGTTCTGTAATTCACTGCAACATCTCACAGAACTCACAGATCATACCAAGGAAATGGGTCACAAAGTTGTGGAGGCTGACAAGTCCCAAATCCGTGGGTTAGATGTAGGCTTCTCCCTACACACATGGCTGCAGGGGCTGACGAATCCAAACTGGCAGGTCAGAACACAGGCTGCTGGCTCACAAGGCTGTGGAATCTGGCAGGGCAGGTCGGTTAATAGGCTGCCAGCCCACGGGGCTATCGAAGCTGGCAAATCCCAGAATCGGCAGGTCCGACGGCAGTCCACTGTCTCAAGTCCCAAGAACTGGAAGTCAGATAATCTTGAACCGGATGCAGGATTCAAAGTGAGAGAGAGAGAGAATCCTGCCAGGGCATCCACATATATACCTTGGATGCAGGCCACTTCCTGGGGAGGGCGTAACTAGAGTAAGGGTAGGAGGACTTGAGCCGTGCCTTCCTGAAAGGCTGTAACTCAAGATACACCTCACACCAATCCTGCCTCATTAACATGCAGAGGTTAGATTTACAACACATAAAATGGAGGATAATTAGGATAATTACATCAGATCACAAAATGGAGGATAACCATACAATACTTAGAATCATGGGCCAGCCAAGTTGTCACATAACCCCAATCATCACAAGATCCATATACCTTTTTCATAGTCCCACTCAATTATTGTATGTGAATCATAAAGACCAGGGCTGTTGCTGTTAGGTGCCATTGAGTTGGTTCTGACTCATAGCGACCCTATGTACTACAGAACAAAACACTGCCTCATCCTGTGCCATGCTCACAATTGTCGTTATGCTTGAGCCCATTGTTGCAGCCACAGTGTCAATCCATCTCGTTGAGGGTATTCCTCTTTTTTGCTGACCCTGTACTTTACCAATCGTGATGTCCTTCTCCAGGGACTGATCCCTCCTGACAAGATGTCCAAAGTACGTAAGACATCGTCTCGCCATCCTTCTAAGGAGCATTCTGATTGTACTTCTTCAAGACAGATTTGTTCTAGACCAGGGCCAGAAGTGTCGTATTAAGTAATTCATTGCACCACATATAGTTGCTTGGTTTTCATCTTATCTAAGGATCTTTCCTCAACTGCTCTGAGGAAATACCATGTCCAGCATTTCAATATTTCTTCTAAGTGCAGGCTGGTGACATCTTAACATTTACTGATGACCTTATAACTATGCTCTTCATGCAGCCCCCAGTAGCCCCTAGCCAGAATTTGGTAGAAAATTGTGGGCCCAGGGTTTTAGTAAAGAGCTAGAGATCCTATTGGTTTCAGTGTTCATTTAGGTACAGTCAGGAGACTGGGGAGTCTAAGACAATCAGAATGAAGAATGCAGTGGGAGTGGGAAAAATGAAGAAGAAGTAACATGGTGCCGCTCCTGCAGGCTGGGTCAGAGGGTTCCTTAGGGTAGCAGTCCTTCACATAACCTGCTTGACTCTGATGCTGTGGGGCATTTGAGGAATTACAGCCTGAATGAACTAGAAAACAGAGGACTGCAAAGGCTAATTGCTATTAAAGATGAAGATGGTGGCAGTTAGCAAGCCCTGGGAGCCTGCCTCTCACCTGATGTAGTCAGTGACTACTTATACCTACAGCTTCTGGATGTCCCAATATCCCCAGACATCACAGGGTCTTCCCCTGAAACATGGGCAGTTAGTCAAAGGTCTGAGGAAGATGAAGTGGCCAAAGCAGAGGGCCCTAAGGGAGGCAACCACGGATACAGGGCTTCCCCTCAGCCCCGCCCAGCCCAGGACCATCAGTGTGAGGAGCAGGAGCCAGAGGAACACACTGCAAACAGGGGAAATGCCTCAAGGAAAGACTAGTGAGGCCCTAGGCCCCTGCACCCCTTGTCTGCACCCTCATGACCCCTCTTGTCTTAGGGGCGCCCTTTTCCTCACAACACTGCAGCCTCTGACTTATCCTGGAAGCTTCTACATCATCCTTTAGTCAGGAGGCCATTAGCAAGAAGTCCTGTTTCCAAGAAATCCTCAAGAGATTCCTTTCACTGATCCGTTTATCTACTTATTTGTTCCACAAATATTTATCTATCAAGAATTATTCATTGAGGCACTGTACTAAGACTTGATGTAAACATAGTCTCTGCCCTTGTGGAGCTAACAATCTAGGGGTGGTTGCTGTTGTTAGTTGCTGTTGAATCCATTCCCACTCATGGCAACGCTATCTGTGCAGAGTAGAGCTACTCCATAGGGTTTTCAAGGCTGTGACCTTTCAGAAGCAGCTTGCTAGGCCTGTCTTCCCAGGCACCTCTGGGTGGGTTCAAACTGCCAACCTTTCAGCTTAGCAGTTGAGCACTTAACTGTTTTCACCATCCAGGGGCTCATTCCGGGGCAGGAACCAGTGAATAAATATTTAGTAAAATAATCAGATTCTGAATAAAATCAAGAAGCAGATTAAAATAAAACCAAGAAGAAAGTTAGAACCAAAGGAAACTGGGTCCTGACGGATGAAAAGGAACCAGATAGGTAGAGTGACAGGAGCAAGCATTCCCAGCAGTACAAAAGCTTCCCATTAGGCTGCTCATTGTGGTCTGGGAACTGACAGGAACCCGGTTTGCCTGGAGTGAAGTGAACTGGAGAGAGGCTATGAGGAGGTCACACAGGGCTCACTGGCTTGAATGCCTCAGAGTCTCCTAGACTTGCCCCTCCCAGGGAGACCAGAGAACTTGGAAAAGGTTAAACATTCTCTCCAAATGAGTGCTCCCACTCAGATTTTCAGAGAAACTCACAGTGGGCAGAGGGATTTTCTGGATGACTTCTAAAGGTCCATCTTAATGCCTGAATCACTATGATCTTTAGAGCAGGATAAAACCAGCCAGAATCCTGCGGAATCCCAGGAACCTCATGAAGCTAACTTCCCTGTTACCATTCTCCACTTTGACTGCAGTCAGAGCTTATAAGGATTGGTAAAAATAGGGGAAATAGTAAAGAATCTAAATCCTGAAGCCCCACATCTCTGGGGCAACTGGGCGCACAGGTTTGGCTCTCGTTTGGAATCTTCTGCACAGCTTCATGCAAAGTTACATTACCCTGTGACCTCAAAGTAGATACACTCTTAAACCTGCTCTCTAACATC
>NW_004444041.1:9421652-9423121 GCF_000243295.1 Trichechus manatus latirostris | reverse complement strand
ATTAATTATTTGTGCCACTCAGGGACTCCTTCAACCACTGAAAGGCAGCTATTCTGGCTGACAGATGCCTTTTGAAAGTCTACAGGTTTATTGCCCAATAGTCTCATAACCACAGTCTCTTTTACATAGCAATAGCCTGATTTCCTTCAAACCAACTTGTCCAGTTGGTGTACTCCAGCATAATTCTCAGTGATCTATGCTTCCCAAAGGACCATTTCCTTCTGAGTTGTGCTATGGATCCCAACCCCAAGGGTAAGGTACAGGGAAAGAAATTCGCATCTACCCACCTCCACCCCAGCTAGAATAATAGCTCCTTCCTTGCCTTGAAATTTTCCTCCATACCTCCTCCTCTCACTCATCCCTTTCTTCATAAAAATTTATTTCACCTGCTCTTTATCCTGGTATTCTTAGAAGTGACTCTTTGCACAGATCTGGCTTCTTGGGCTCTTTTTAGACTCTGGAGTTTGAGACTGAGGAAGAAAAGATCTAACATACTATCGGTTCTCTCTCTTCTCTTCTTTTCCTCCCCTAAAATTCATCACACATATCCCAGGGAACCAGGGAAATAGAATGTCACTTGAAGTTTATAAGACTTAAATCTTGAAACCATTAGAGTCAGATAATTTAAGCCAGGAAGTAAATGCAAAAGAAAACAAAGTAAAATGGACTGTACAGAAGAAAACAAAGTAAAATGGACTGTATAGAAGAAAACAAAATAGAATGAAGGAAACGAGGTCATTTAAAATGTACTAAATATAAGAAGAGATGTAAGTGGAGCTCCTACACAGAGGCTAATTAAGGTTTAGGATTGCCCAATGAATAATGTATGGAGAGATTACATCAAGGAGTTCAATTTTCTGTTCACAGTTCAGAGGTCAGCCTTTGGACCATCATAGGCAAAGCATTCAGAAAATCATTCTGAGGACAGGGACACAAGAACGGTTGAGAAAGAATTTCTATGTAACAGTGAGGTACCCCACGGATCTGGAAGTAGAGAAATCAGTGAAAAATTGCATGCTGATTATACTAAATATCTCATTGGTAAAACATTTCTCCCTCTATTTACGTGTATAGATAAATTTCTAAATCTATATATATGTTTATTTATCTGTGGCACTGAAAAGCATCTTACTCGAAAAAGATAATAAAGAAAAATAAAAATCTATGTAGCACTTTTAAATTAAAAGATACAGGCTAATCTTTCATTATATCATTTATTAAAAGATATCTTTTAACCTAAAGCGTAACATTGTGTGTATATGTATATATATATTTAAATACATATATATACATACATATACATATTTACCAGTTGCCATTGAGTCAATTCCAACTCCTGGCAACCTCGTGTGTTTCACAGTAGAACTGTGCTCCATAGGGTTTTCAATGACTGATTTTTCAGAAGTAGATCACCTTTCTTCCAAGGCACCTCTAGGTGGTCTGCTAACCTTTTGGTTAGTAGCCAAGCA
>NW_004444041.1:9415435-9420169 GCF_000243295.1 Trichechus manatus latirostris | reverse complement strand
AAGGAGCAGCTTGAAGGAACATGAAAGACATGAAGTACAGATCTGGGTACAAAGCAGGAGACTCACCACCTAGGAAATAAGGAGAAGGAGCAAGGAAACTCAGAAGCTTGAGCCATTAGGGAGAGTTATATTAATGACCATATCTTATAATTACTATTCTCATTGCATTTTCTTTCTTCTCTGTAACCCATACTGAGAAATGACTAACAAGACATCAACCAAACCAGGGAACTATTCCCATCCTCTTTCAAGGAGACAGGATGGAATCAAATATTTTAGTCAAAAGGAGGCATTTAGATTAGGCTAGTGGAGAATTTTCATTATATTTTATTAATTCTGTGCCAGTATTAGTCATTTCAGTTCTCTGTACTGAAGCTCAATTAAGAAACTCAATTTTCTGTTCATGGGTTAAAGGTCAGTGGTGGCTATATCTCAAGATGGTAAAATTTGATTGCCCCATATTCAGTAGTCCCTAAGGAAAGATGATTTTCCAACTAGCTATGAGGGCAATCTAGAAATTGATTGTCAAGGATTGAATTGTGTCCACCAAAAATGTGTGTCAATTTGGCTAGTCTGTGATTCCCAGTATTGTCTCATTGTCCATCGTTTTGTCACCTGATGTGATTTTCCTATGTGTTGTAAATCCTACCTCTACGATGTTAATGAGGTGAGATTAGCGGCAATTATGTTAATGAGGCAGGACTCAACCTACAAGATTAGGTTGTGTCTTAAGTCAATCTCTTTTGAGATATAAAAGAGAGAAGTGAGCAGAGAGACAGGGGACTTCATACCACCAAGAAACAAGAGTCAGGAGAAGAGCACATCCTTTGGACCCAGGGTGCCTGTGCTGAGAAGCTCCTTGACCAGGGAAGATTGATGTCAGGATCTTTCCCCAGAGCCAACAGAGAGAAAAAGCCTTTCCGTTGAGCTGGCACCCTGAATTCAGACTTCTAGCCTCCTAGACTATGAGAGAATAAATTTCTCTTTGTTAAAGTCATCCACTTGTGGTATTTCTGTTATCACAGCCCTAGATAACTAAGACATTGATAATTAGGTCAAATAGTTTAGGATGAATTGTTTATTTTAATTGTCAAAACATGGAAATGATAGCTTTTCTCAAACTATAGATAAAAAATTCTTCATTAAATGTCTATATTTACTGGATTTACTAAATGTCTAAATTTGAAGTATAACAGGGAAAAATTTTTAAAAAAGTTATTTTTTTAAGCGAAAGGTCAAACATGATACCTTAGACCCTCTTCCTCTGAAGAAGTCATTGGGCCAGTCAGGGGACATAAATATTCCAAAATTATATGCCTCTTTAACATCCTACTCCCAGTTCTCATTTACATACTGGTTTTTTCAGCTCTAGCTGAGTTCTAAGTATGACTCTATCATTTTCTCCCTGGATTGGCATCAGAGAGGTCATCTCCTAAAAGGCAGATGAAAGATGGATAATTCTCTCTTTAAACTGCCTACTCCTAACATCATTCAAGCCCAGGGGCTGCTGTTCTGATCTTTTTCCTCCTCAGTTGGCTAAATATATCCGCATCATCTATCCCTAGTCCTATCCTTTGTTTTTCCTGAAAAACAATTCCCTTTCATCCCTTTCTACTCCTAGCATTGCCTTATTCCTCGGCTCTTGCCTGATTTGTTGTTGTTGCTAGGTGCTGTAGAGTCAGTTCTGACTCATAGCAACCCTATGTATAACAGAACCAAACACCGTCTGGTCCTGCACCATCCTCACATTTGTTGCTATGTTTGAACCCATTGTTGCAGCCACTGTGTCAATCCGTCTGATGAAGATAAAAGACTACAGCCTTCAGTATGGATTATACCTCAACATAAAGAAATCCTCACAACTGGACCAACAAGCAACATCATGATAAAGGGAGAAAATATTGACATTGTCAAGGATTTCATTTTACTTGGATCCACAATCAATGCCCATGGAAGCAGCAGTCTAGAAATCAAATGATGAACTGCATTGGGTAAATCTGCTGCCAGAGACCTCTTTAAAGTGTTGAAAAGCAAAGATGTCACCTTGAGGACTAAGGTGCTCCTGACCCAAGACATGGTATTTTCATTGCTTATATGCATGGGAAAGCTGGACAATAAAAATGGAAGACTGAAGAAGAACTGATGCATTTGAATTGTGGTGTTGGCAAAGAATATTGAATACATTATGGACTGTCAGAAGAATGAACAAATCTTTCTTGGAAGAAGTACAGCCAGAATGCTCCTTAGAGGCAAAGATGCATACTTTGGACTTGTTATCAGGAGGGACCAGCACCTGGAGAAGGACATCATGCTTAGTAAAGTAAAGGGTCAGCAAAAAAGAGGAAGACCCTCAATGAGATGGATTGACTACATGTGTAGCATCCACTTGTGCCATTCCATGTCACCCCACTGGGACCCGAGGGACAAGGAGAATCAATGTGAACATGAAGATCATATTGCCTGCAGGGCTGTGAGTAATAAAGTCCTCTGCCTCTGATCCGGAAGACTAGTGTCTTCTGCCAGCAGCTATGAAATTTTGTCAATTCAACTTGTAAGTATTCAAGTAGGGTTAAATCTCAGGCCCTTCACAGTTCTTACTGTTCAATTCTGCAATTTTCCAGTGCTACAATATCATGTGTGGGACTACAGAAGCTTTGGGAGGCTGCCTCTGGTTCTGTCTTCCTAGATGCCCCATGCATCTGTTCCACCTTCTCAGCATATAGCTAGGAGACTGGGCCTGAATCTTGCTGCTTTGGGACCTGTAACATTTTTCCCTCCCCAACTTAGGAATGTCTCTTTTAAGTCTGAGAGAAAACTTCCTTTCATGTTTCTCCAAGCTGCTCCTTCTACTCTCACAAATTCCCATATCCTAAAGATTTAGATTTTGAAGAACAAAAGCTAGAAAGTCTTGCAAGACTTTTCTACTTCCGAGCCTGCCACTCAGCTCTTCTGAAACAAAGAGCAGCCTCTTTGATGTTTGAGTATGGGAGAGGCGGAATACAGAGAGAAAAAAGCCCATGTGAATTAATGTATCAAATATTATTCAGAAACGTTTATTTTGTGTTTGACAAGTGTCTCCAGTTCCTTAATATAGTTTTCTTTCTAACATCGCCAGAATCCAAGGAACTCACCAATCTTCCTGCGGGCTTTGCCACAAGGGTTTAATAATCATGAAATAACTTTCCAAAGTCTGTGGTAAGGAAAGAGACAGGTAACAGTGCTGAACCCTTTGCCACCCTCTCCTCCCTGATTTCCTTATCCACCTCCCTCCTGCGTCATTCTCATCAGTGTTGTACCAGGAGATCCTACTCTCTAGAGATCCACTTAGGGCCCAATCATGATATATCCTGAAATAGTTGAATCTATCAGGCACCTCAGGAGACAGGTTTGGTGATCTGTTCTGAAAGGTCACAGCCTTGAAAAGTCTATGGAGCTGTTCTACTCTGCACAAATGGGGTTGCCATGATCTTTATTAGTAAGTACTTCAAGTCCTCTTCACTTTCAGCAAGCAAGGTTGTGTCATCTGCATGTCGCAGGTTGTTAATGAGTCTTCCTCCAATCCTGATGCCCCATTCTTCTTCATACAGTCTAGTTTCTTGGATTATTTGCTCAGCACAGAGATTGAATAAGTATGGTGAAAGGATACAACCCTGGCGCACACTTTTCCTGTTTTTAAACCATGCAGTATCCCCTTGTTCTGTTTGAACGACTGCCTCTTTGTCTATGTACAGGTTCCACATGGGCACATAATTTTTTGTTATCCATACAGTCAAATGCCTTTGCATAGTTAGTATAATACAGGTAAACATCTTTCTGATATTCTCTGCTTTCAGCCAAGATCCATCCGAGATTAGCAATGATATTCCTTGTTCCACATCCTCTTCTGAATCCAGCTTGAATTTCTGGCAGTTTCCTGTCAATGTAATTCTGCAACTATTTTTGAATTATCTTCAGCAAAATCTTACTTGCATGTGATATTAATGATATTGTTCAATAATTTCTGCATTCTGTTGAATCACCTTTCTTTGGAATGGGCACAAATATGGATCTCTTCCAGTTGGTTGGCCAGGTAGCTGTCTTTCAAATTTCTTGGCCCTCTTCCTCTCTCTGTTCCCAGAGTGCTTAAAGCAGGCTTACCTCCAGGGAGGATATTTTAGGGCCCTTCTCTGAAAAAAGAAATGACCATTCTAATAGATATTAGGAATTTGCATTTAACTAATTTGCTCACCCTGCCAATAAATGGTGGAACTCTGGTGGTGCAGTGGTTAAAGCGCTCAGCAGTTTAAACCCACCAGCCACTCCACTGGAGAAAGATGCGACAGTCTGCTTCTCTAAAGATTTACAGCCTTGAAAACCCTATGGGGTAGTTCTACCCTGTCCTACAGGGTTGCTATGAGTCGGAATCGACTCAATGGCAATGAGTTTAGTTTTGGTTTGGGGCCAAGAAATGGCAGGATCTATGCCCATTCCCCCTACTGTGAGATCCACCAGGTGGCAGGTACCACTCCCCATCTCCCAACAGAACTTCCTATCGGTTTGACAGTGCTCACTCTTAAGTATGAATAGACAGCCAGGGATCACTGCACTTCTGAGAAAAGCCTTTATTCTGAAAGAAAGAAATTGTAATAAATAAACAGAAGTAGGAACTCAGAAGAAACAAAGAAAACACAGGGAGAAGAAAAACAAATCTTTAAGTTATAGTTAAGAGTTCCATTTCCAGGAAGATAGAATGGA
>NW_004444041.1:9411553-9413093 GCF_000243295.1 Trichechus manatus latirostris | reverse complement strand
AGGATGTCACGAAGGAACTAGAACACTTCTATCTTCTTGTCTCTCTGTTCTTATCATATGGCTTTCATCTGGTGCAAACAGCTAAGTGTTCAACTACTAGCCGAAAGGCTGGTGGTTCAAATCCCCCAGAGGTGCCTTGGGAGACAGTCCCGGCAATCAGCTTCTGGAAGTTCACAGCCTTGAAAACCCCATGGAGCAGTTCTACTGTGCACACGTGGGGTGGCCATGAGTCAGAATCAACTCCGCAACAATAAACAAGTCGAAAGATTGCTGCCGTGCCTCCAGGTAAAAAAAGGAGAGGAGGGCAAGATGCAAGGGACAAATGCTCTCTCCTAGTGAGGGGCTTTCTTTTTATTTGGGAAGGGATGTCCTTCCCAAGAACTGTTGTTGCCTCTTGTACAGAATTGGGCCCAAAGGCTTTCTCTAGCTACCAGGAAGTATGAAGACTAAACGCTGGACACATTGACTCCGTGAAGAGAATCAGAGTTCTATCAGTAAGGACAAAGGTAAAATGGATACTGGGTGGAAAACTGTCTGGAATTGATACCTTCTGAGATTTTTAAAAAATGTTTTCTCGTTTCAGATATTCTAAATGATAACAAGAATAAGCGTAGTTCTTCAGAATTTTTATTTTAAAATTTCATGAACTGTATTGTTTCATCTTCACATCACCCTAGAGATCTCTACCCTCCGTTCCACCGGCCTGTCTTCAGGTGTAGGCACAAATTTGACGAAGGTCCCAGTGCAGCAAATCTAGTCTCCCCTCAATTCAATCACTCCCTCCTTTAACAGCCTCAGGACAGCAAGAGAAATGAGAAGGCCGATTGGGTAATCTGAACGTGGTACCTTTGTTGTTGTTGTTGTTGTTGTATGCCGTTGAGCCAATTGACACTCTTAACAACCTTACAGGACAGAGTAGAACTGCCCCGTGGTGTTTCTTAGGTTGTAATCTTTACAGGAGCAGCCTGTCTAGTCTTTTCTCCCTCAGAGCCACCAAACCAAAAAAAAAAAAACCCACTGCCGTCAAGTTGATTCTGACTCGTAGCAACCAGTGGTTTTGAACTGCCGACCTTTCAGCAGTTAGCAGCTGAGCACATAACCATTGCATTACCAGGGCTCCTGTGGTACTTTTAAAAACACCAATACTGGTGATAAAGGTACCTTGCAAAATATTAAAAACCATGTTCTCCTTTCCCAATTAATCCAATTAACCTGAAGGAAAGTATTCCTACAAACTGCTATTAGGATAAAAAGAGGCCATTTCAAACATTTTTAGCCAAGAGCAAGAGTCAAATTGAATGCCTGTGATTTCAAATTCTAATCCTTTTTTAGCCCATTAATTTCTTTGTACTTGGGCTGAATTAAGAAGCCAAATTTTCTGTCGGTGATACAGAAGTCAGAAAGAAGCCCTCATGACTCATTTTGGGTAGAGGGTGATACTCTTAGTTCCCTTAAGGAATCCCCAGGGATCCACTGCCCAGTGTCCCAGAATAAGGGTCACTTCAAGCTCTGGGAACATTAGAGACAGTTCTATTACAGA
>NW_004444041.1:9409110-9410694 GCF_000243295.1 Trichechus manatus latirostris | reverse complement strand
TGTTGGGAAGATCATGTCTCCCCTCCTTTAAGGACCTCTGGGGACTTTATCTTCTCTTATTCTAGGCTGTTCAGGGTTCCGTACTGTGCCCCGATGAGCTGGAAAATTGAAAGCAATCTTAACTCTTTTTCCCATAAAGAGAGACAAACATAGAGATCACTGAGTTATTGCCCTCTCCACCAAGTTTACAGAGTGTCTCATTTTTAAAGAACACTAGAGTGAAAAGTAAATATGTTTGACACTATAACAACAAAAAGATAACTAACTACATGACCAATCAACTTTTAAGGAAGTTGCATCTAATGGGGTATGTACAAGAGAATGAATATTGTCCTGATTCCACCATTCCCAAGCTCAACAGTAAGCATCTTATAGTCCTTGCCATCACTTCATCCAGCAGATGTTTTACGTGGTCTTATTCTCAGGCATCTGGTTTTCAAGATGTTGCTTTTGCTCACTCCTCTGTCCTGGGATGGGACCACTGATGACCTCCCAAAGATAAAGAGACAAGTGAGGAAGACAGGGATTCAAAACCTATCGGATGGTTGTCTCAATTTGAAGCAAAACACAGAAGAAAATGGGCAATAACTTTTTAAAGCCAAATCTCAGGTCCAATAGCAATACCCTTAGCTCATTTAAGGAAGGCCCACCCAGGTTAGAGACATAGAGATAACGAAAGCACATTGCCCCTTACTCAGCTTCTCTGAAACATAGAAAGCAAAGATGCAGTTTTTATCCTCCCAAAGCAGGTCCAGGTGCACACAAAAAGTTTCCATGTTCCTCTTGTTGTCTTATAGGTTATCTGCCCAAAGTTAGTAGCGGAAGAGGGTCACCTCCTTTTGTTCTTCTTTGAGCTCTCACACCTTCTTAAGTCCAGTGGGACTCAAGTGTCACACATACACATGAACACACTTACACACATCACACACACACACATAGCTCCTCATATTATGAACCTTACTTCTAGCATCTCCACAAACATCATTTTTTTTACTTCTCTCTTTCCCTTGACCCACACCCTGACTTCCTCTCAGTTTCTCTCCTGGGGTAACCATGAACCTTCTCCTAACAGGGTGTTACAGACCCTGTCCTCTGAGCAAATTCTTGAAGACAGGCTTCTTAAACTCTAAGGTGTCAATAGAGAAAAGGAAAAAAGTGGCAGACAATGGGCTGCTGCTGATTCAACTTTGTTCAGGAGCACAGTAATGCTCCTCCTGGTAATTCACAGGGGCTGATGACCTGCCTTAACAGTTGAAAGACAGAGCCAGTGAAATGTAAATTCTAAAAAGAATTCAATGATTGGAGTGGGGTGGTTATCCTTAAAAAATGGTAGGAATCCTGCAGTTTCCTGCGATTTTCCCTGGAAGGCACCTCCTGAGAGACAAGTAACTAGAAATATTTTAACCAGCCCAAGCCCTTGTTGCTTCCAAATTATTGTGTGACTAAAGATCCATGAGGGGAAAGGCGTTATTGAGGGCCATACAGAATTCAAGACTGGCGAAAACAAAGGGAGGTTGGGAATATATGAGGGGTGAGAGAGGAAAGTATTAGTGGTGTTTTGAAAATCTCTTTTCTAAGGCTAGA
>NW_004444041.1:9400163-9403039 GCF_000243295.1 Trichechus manatus latirostris | reverse complement strand
TCTAAGATACTCCACTGGTCTCACCCCTTTGGGAGCAAAGGAGAATGAAGAAAACAAGATACAATGGAAAGATTAGTCCAAAGGCTTAATGGACCACAACTACCAAAGCCTCCACCAGACTGAGTCTACTACAACTAGATGGTGCCCAGCTACCACCACTGACTGCTCTGACAGGGATCACAACACAGGGTCCCAGACAGAGCTGGAGACAAATGTAGAACAAAATTCTAACTCACAAAAGAAGACCAGATTTACTGGCCTGACAGAGACTGGAGAAACCCCAAGAATATGGCCCCCGGACACCCTTTTAGCTCAGTAATGAAGTCGCTCCTGAGGTTCACCCTTCAGCCAAAGATTAAACAGCCCGTAAAACAAAATGAGACTAATGGGGCACAACAGTCCAGGGACAAGGACTAGAAGTCAGAAGGGGACAGGAAAGCTGGTAATATGGAACCCAAGGTTGAGACGGGACAGTGTTAACATGTCGTGGGGTTGTAACCATTGTCATAAAACAATATGTGTCCTAACTGTTTAATGTGAAACTATTTGTTCTGTAAACCTTCATCTAAAGTACAATAAAAAATAAAATAAAAAAATAACGAGATTAGTTCTTAATTTCCACTTATATCTCAGTTTTTATTGTATGAACACCTTTCCTATAGTCAAATGCTAAGAGAATCATGTAAGGTATCATGTAAAAAAATTTTTCATATTCAAGGTAAATCAGATTGATTCTTTCTTCAGTGGGTTCTTAAAACTATTTTCTCTTCAAGCAATACTTTGGTCCATAGTAAATCCTGTTATATTGCTATTTTTGTCTGCCAAATATAACACTGAAACTTGCTCACGTAACATTTTAAAATATGTAATGGCTGCAATTCGACCCTGTTTGAACAACTTGTATAAGTCCTTGACAGTTCAAAAATTTCTTGTAGGTCATGTAACTTGTCTTTGGCTGAAGAAGAATGTAGACAGTGGCCCACCACCTCCTGCTTATGGTTCGGTAGTCTTGTTACACTGTTCTATGCTATAATTACTCTCTGAACACAGAACTTAAGGGTACAAACAAAATATCGATTGTGATTCCTAAGTCATACATAGCCTTCACTGTTTGTTCCATTGTCAGTATCAATCACATGACAATTTTCTTTATCTCATTTCCTATCCAATGAATATTTCTTCAATCATATTCATTATGTTGTTGGCTGTGAGAGATCCAGCATCTCTTGACAAGCTAGAAAATAGGGGCACAGTTGAATTTATCATTAATTCAGCAGGCTGTCAAACTTTAAAAAAGACATCTGATTGTCTCTACATGCTCAAATATTTGTTGAATGATTTACAAAAGTAGTACATGTAATAATGTTACTGCCTTTATGTTCAAAACAGAGTGCAATTCAGGAAAAGAGATTTTCAGGAGTGTCTTTTCTAGGAGGAAATTTTATCTAGGATTCATTAGCTTTCAACTATCTCAAAAATCCTTCGTCTTTAAACTATTGAAAATTGTAGACAGGTTATAACAAGCATTTAACAATTCTTCTATTTAAATGTTTGGTCTTCAGGGACTCATAACCGTAAGGAATCATCTACTTAAAGTATGTAACAGTTTGTGCTTTTAGACTTGATATGTAAACAAAGTATGTTTTAGGTGTCTCGTTTTTCTCTAACATTTTGTTTTCTTCAGATTGTTTATAGTGTCTTAATCAAAGGTAATTTTTCATGAGTGCTATTGAGCATAATTATGGAGTCTTTCATCCTTATAGAATTCTGAAGTACCGAAGTTATCATTCTGCTTTTAATCACGCCTCACAAGATGTGAAGAAATCCCAAACAAGCTATTTTTGTAAAACACTCTGGCCTAAATGGAATTAAATAACTAAAACATAAATACAGTTCTTAAAAATTATTTTGCTTAATGTTATGAATACTAGTATACAATCTACAAATACTGGAATAATAATCTAATCATAATATAATAATAATATAATCATGATCCTTATTATTACAACTACTATTACTATTACTATCATAAAGATCTTATTATTACTATTATGTCTATTTACATTTTTATAAATATTTTTGCACAAAAATTCTTCTTAAAATTATGTAGATAACACATTCTCTTGTCATTTATATTCATTGTCAATCAGTTTCCCTATTAAATCATTTAAAAATACTTACTGTTTATTTTTGTACATAAAACTAACAGCTTTGACACCATCATTAATTATTGTACTATTTTATTCCTTTAATAATTAATGTACATTTATACTTCAATCAACTGATAGAATTTCAGCATATAAAGCATACAAAGAAAATTTCCCTCCAAATTACATCTAGGATGTTTGTCTATACTTGATAATGATTTTTATATATTAACAGTAAATCTGAAATTCATACCTGCTTGAATTACTGTTTTCCTGTTTAGACATAATGGTAACATGCATGATCACAAGGTCATGGATCACACAAAATTCAACGATGCCAGAAATGATGTTGAAGAAGGCTGTGGTTATCTGGTCTTTTAGCTGAAATCCAAGAGGAAGAGTAGATCTTGGCTGCATATCAAGGGATGAGCTTTGGTGCATTCTCACATACATAACTGCATTTATCTATTTTTTTATTATACGTCTATTAATGGACCCAGAATGTAAGCTCCATGAATGTGGGGAGTTTTTTTTAAATTCATTGTTGTAAATTTTGTGCCTAGCCCAAAGTCAAGCACATAAGAAACATTCAGTAAATATTTGATGAATGAATGAATGAAGTCTATGCAACTGTTATAAAGAATAAAATATCTGGCCTGACAGAGACTGGAGAAACCCTGAGAGTATGGCCCCCGGACACCCTTTGTGCTCAGTGGTGAAGTCACTCCT
>NW_004444041.1:9381951-9400011 GCF_000243295.1 Trichechus manatus latirostris | reverse complement strand
TCATAGCGCAATATGTGTACTAACTGTTTAATGAAAAACTCTTCTGTTCTGTAAACCTTCATCTAAAGTACCAAAAAAAAAAAAAAAAAATTATCTATGTGAGATCAAATTGACAACAGCAACTCAAAAGTTTTGATGGGAAGCCTAGGGGGCAGTGAGTTGAAGTTAATGGTGATGGAATGATTTGGAAAAGGATAGTGAGAATAGCAGCACAACTGGAAGAACGTAATCCATGTCACTGAATTGTGTATGTAGAAACTTTTGAAATGGTGTATCTTTGGCTATGTATATTTTCACCAAAAAAGAAAAAAGGTCCTCCAAGGTCTAGAAGGGAGAGTGTTGACATGTCATGGGGTTGTTAACCAAAGTCATAAAACAATATGCATACTGATTGTGTAATGAGAAACTATTTGTTTTGTAAACCTTCACCTAAAGTATAAAAAAAAATTGAAAAAAAAAATAAATAAAATCTATCTATGCGTATTGACAAGGGGCATTGGTGGTTCAGTGGTAGAATTCTTGCCTTCCATGTGGGGACCCAGGTTCAATTTCCGGTCAATGCACCTCACGCATAGCTACCACTTATCTGTCAGTGGAGATTTGCATGTTGCTATGATACTGAATAAGTTTCAATGGACCTTACAGACTAAAACAGACTAGGAAGAAAGACCTGACAACCTACTTACAAAAAATCAGCCAATGAAAACCCTATGGGTCACGATGGTCCAATCCCATTATGCACAGGGTCATCATGAGTTAGGGTTGACTCAACAGCAGCTAACAGCAACAATATTGATATTGACATGGAAAAATAATCACAATATACTTTTGTGCCTTTTATATGGGCAGTTACTTTGCTCACCATAGTATCCCAAGGAGCTGGCTCAAAGCCTGGTATATGGGATGACTTAATAAATATATGTGGAATGAATAAGTCAAATGAAATTAATACAATAGCTTTCTTATGGTTGCACTCCCTGTTCCCAGTCTCTCAACCTTTCAAACCATTCTTTATTATTTGGTTATTCATCCACTGATTAATACTTTCACTATCTGATGATTTTCTTGCCCAAAATTTTTTAATGGATCCCCATAACCTACAGAACAAATTCTAGTATCTGTAATAAAGCATCCAAAATTTTTCTCATCTGGTCCAGGAAAATCTATCCAAACATAAACCCAGGCACAACCCCTACCCATAACTTCATGCTTTTCCTGTGCCTTAAATATTGTTGTTGTTATGTTGTTATGTGCCATCAAGTCGGTTCCAACTCATGGCAACCCTATAGGACAGGGTAGAACTTCCCCATAGGGTTTCCAAGGAGTGGCTGATGGATTTGAACTGCCTACCTTTTGGTTAGCAACTAAGCTCTTAACCATTGCACCACCAGAGCTCTTAAGTATTAGCAATATTAATTACATTCATTCTGTAAACATACTAGTACCATTGTATTCATTGTTTTTGACAAGAAATCTGTGTCATCCTTATCTTTGATCCCTGTATCCAATGTGTCTTTTATCTATGCCTGCTTTTAAGATTTTGTCTTTACCATTGGTTTTGAGCAATTTGATTATTATGTGCGTTGGGGTAGTTTTCTTCATGTTTCTTGTGCTTAGGTTTCATTGATCAATGGGTTTATAATTTTCATTAAATTTGGGAATTTTTCAGCAATTATTTCTTCATATACAGGTAGTCCCTGACTTATGACAGAGTTCCATTCTGATGACTCCATTGTAAGTCAGTTCTGACATAAGTCTGATACTTTTTTTTTTAAGTTTTCATTATTATTGCCTTTTATTATCAATATCTTTATAAATCCGATCTTTGTTTTTGAACATCTGTGAGTGAACATCTGAGAATGATAACATCAGCGAACTATGCACTGCAACATTGTATGTAGTACATATTACTAACGAAAAGATGTACCAAAAAAAAAGGTTGGTGGTTAAATGTGGTTTGTCATAACTCAGATACATCGCATTTTTCCTTTTCCCCTTCTCTTCTTTGGGACTCCAGTTACATGATGTGATGATTAATTTTATGAATCAGCTTGGCTAGGCTGTGGTGCCCAGTTGTTTGGTCAAACACTGGTCTAGATGCTGTTATGAAGTAGTGACTTGTGATGAAACCAGTTGGGCTTGAGTAAAGCAGGTTATCGTCCATAATGTGGGTGAGTCTCATTCAATCAGTTGAAGGCCTTAAGAGCAACAAGGAAGTATTCCCTAGGGTATATTCTGCTTCCAGACTGTAAATAGACATCTTGCCAGAACTCCCCCACTCTTTACTCTTCCCATTGCCTGACATACAAATTTTGGACTTGCCAGCCATGCACAATTGTGTGAACCAATTTCTTAAAATCTCTCTCTATATATATATGTATATACACACACACATATACATACATATATATAGATAGATGGATAGACATTGTTAGGTGCCGTCAAGTCCATTCCAACTCATAGCAACCCCATGTACAATAGAACCAACACTGCCCGGTCCTGTGTCATCTTCACAATCATTGTTATGTTTGAACCCATTGTTGCAGCTATTATGTCAATCCATCTCACTGAGGTTCTTCCTCTTTTTCACTGACCCTGTACTTTACCAAGCATGATGTCCTTCTCCAGGGACTGACCCCTCCGGATAACATGTCCAGAGTATGTGAGATGAAGTCTCACCATCCTTGCTTCTAAGGAGTATTCTGGCTGTACTTCTTCCCAGATAGATTTGTTTGTTCTTTTGGAAGTCCATGGTATATTTAATATTCTTCACCAACACTATAATTCAGAAGCATTAACTCTTCTTTGGTCTTCGTTATTCATTGTCCAGCTTTCCCATGCATATGAGGCGATTAAAAGCACCTTGGCTTGGGTCAGACGCACCTTAGTCTTTAAGGTGATATTTTTGCTTTTTAAAACTTTAAAGAAGTCTTTTGCAGCAGATTTGCCCAATGAAATGCATCTTTTGATCTCTTGACTGCTGTTTCCATGAGTGTTGATTGTGGATGCAAGTAAAATGAAATCCTTTACAACTTCAATCTTTTCTCCTTTTATCAGGATGTTGCTTATTGGTCCAGTTGTGAGGACTTTTTTTTTCTTTATGCTGAGGTGTAATCCATACTGAAGGCTGTGGTCTTTGATCTTCGTCAGTAAGTGCTTCAAGTCCTCTTCAATTTCGGCAAGCAAGGTTGTGCCATCTGCATAATGCAGGTTATAAATGAGTCTTCCTCCAATCCTTATGCTGTGTTCTTCTTCATATAGTCTGCTGCTTGGATTATTTGCTCAGCATACAGATTGAGTAAGTATGGTGAAAGTTTACATCCCTGATGCACACCTTTCTTGACTTTAAACCACTCAGTATCCCCTTGTTCTGTTTGAACGACTGCCTCTTGATTTATGTACAGGTTCCTCATAAGCACAATTAAGTGTTCTGGAACTCCCATTCTTCGCAATGTTATCCATAATTTGTTATGATCCACACAGTCCAATGCCTTTGCATTGTCGATAAAACATAGATAAACCTCTTTCTGGTAATCACTGCTTTCAGACAGGCTCTATCTGACATCAGCACTGATATCCCTGGTTCCATGTCCTGAACCCGGCTTGATTTTCTGGCAGTTCCCTGTCAATACACTGCTGCAGCCATTTTCAAACGATCTTAAGCAAAATTTTACTTGCATGTGATGTTAATGATATTGTTCGATAATTCCACATTCAATTGTATCACCTTTCTTTGGAATGGGCATAAATATGGATCTCTTCCAGTCAGTTGGCGAGTAGCTGTCTTCCAAATTCCTTGGCATAGACGAGTGAGCACTGCATCCATTTGTTGAAATATTTCAACTGGTATTCTGCTAAATTCCTGGAGCCTTGTTTTTCACCAATGCCTTCAGTGCAGTTTGGACCTTTTCCTTTAATGCCATTGGTTCCTGATCATACGCTACCTCCTGAAATGATTGAACATCCACCAATTCTTTTTGGTATAGTGACTCTGTGTATTCCTTCCATCTTCTTTTGATGCTTCCTGCATTGTTTAATATTTTCCCCATAGAATCCTTCAGTATTTCAGCTCAAGACTTGAATATTTTCTTTAGTTCTCTCAGCTTAAGAAATGCCAAGCGTGTTCTTCCCTTTTGGTTTTCTATATATAGCTCTTTGCACATGTTATTATAATACTTTACTCTGTCTTCTCCAGTTGCCTTTTGAAATCTGTTCAGCTCTTTCACTTCATCATTTTTTCCATTTGCTTTAGCTACTCAATGTTCAAGAGCAAGTTTCAGAGTCTTTTCAGACATCCATTTTGGTCTTTTCTTTCTTTCCTATCTTTTTAATGACCTCTTGCTTTCTTCATACATGAGAGAAATCCTTGATGTCATTCTCCAACTAATCTGGTCTTTGCTCATTAGTGTTCAACACGTCAAATCTATTGTTGGGATAGTATACAAACTCAGGTGGGATATACTCAAGGTCATACTTTGGCTCTCATGGACTTGTTCTAATTTGACCCTATTTTGAAGAGGCAGCTCTTCCCCAATCATCTTTTGAGTGTCTTCCAGCCTGAGGGGGCTCATCTTTCGGCACTATATCAGACAGTGTTCCACTGCTATTCATAAGGTTTTCACTGGCTAATTCTTTTCAGAAGTAGACTGACAGGTCCTTCTTTCTAGTCTGTCTTAGTCTGGAAGCTCCACTGAAACCTGTTCGCCATGTGTGACCCTGCTTCTTTTTGAATACCAGTGGCACAGCTTCCAGCATCACAGCAACACGCAAGCCCCCACAGTACAACAAACTGACAGATGCATGGGGAAGATAGATAGATAGAGATATTTGAAAGAAAGGCCTGGTGATCTACTTCCAAAAAATCAGCCATTGAAAACCCTATGGAGCACAGTTCTACTCTGACACACATGGGTTTATCATGAGCTGGAATCTACTCCACAAAAACTAGTACTGGAGAGTCCCTAATTGTATTCGGGTTATGACGAACTGAACTTAAACCTGTTCTTTTTTGGGTTTTGGGGGGTTTTTTTGTACATCTTATCATTAGTAATATGTATTACATAAAAAGTTGCAGCACGTAATTTGCTGTTGTTATCATTCTCATGCCAACCCCCAAAGGCAAATAAGATCAAATTTAACTGATAATAAAAGGCAATAATAATGAAAAATAAAAAATAAAAAATGAGGGATTCAACTTATGGCAAAACTGACTTAAGACAGAGGCTTCTGAATGGAACTCTGTTGTACGTTAGGGACTATGTGTACGCACACACACACACACACACACATTTCATGCTCACTCTGTTTCTATTGGGAATTCTGACTAAGACAGACATATATTAGGTTATTTGAGGTCTCCCACAGCTCACTGATGCTCTTTCCATATTTTTCTCTCTGGTTTCATTTTGGATTGTTTCTATTGATATGTCTTCCCATTTACTAAATTTTTCTTCTGCCATTAATACCATGGTATAATCTGCCATTAATACCATGCATTGTATTTTTTATCTTAGACATTATAATTTTCATATCTAGAAGGTCAAGATACGTCTTTTTTATATCTTCCATTTTTCTACTTAAATTTTTAGAAACATGGAATACAGTTATAATAATTCTTTAAATGTACTTTAATTATAACATCTGTGTCAGTTCCAGGTTGGTTTTGATTGACTAATTATTTTTCTTAATATGGGTCATTTTTTGTTGCTTCTTTGTATGCCTGTTAGTCTTTGTTTGAATGACAGACATTGTGAATTTTAACTTTCAGGATTCTGGGTATCTTTGTATCCCTATAAATATTCATGAGCTGTGTTCTAGGATGTAGTTTAGTTACTTGGAAACAGTTTGATCCTTTAAGATCTTGCTTTTATGATTTGTTAAGGAGGTCCCAAGAAATGCCCCTATCTAGGACTAATTTTTCCCACCACTGATGAAAAATCTTCCTGAGTATTCAACTCAGAGCCCCATAAATTATGATTTTTTTTTTCATTCTGGCTTGTGGAGATAAACGCTATCCCTGGGCCTGTGTCTTGTGGAGACACCTATTCCAGGCATTGTTTTCTAGTCTTTTTGGATGGTTTTTGTCCCCATCTTTGAATAGCTTTTCATACACGCACACTGATTAGTAATCTACTAAATATTCAAAGGTAAGTCTCTGCAAATCTCCAGAGTTTTGTGTGCAGATCTCTCCGCTTCGTTACTTTGTCTTACAAACTCTGGTTTGATCTCCCCAAACTCTCAGTTCCATCTCCTCAACTCAGAGAGTCTACTGGGCTCTGCCTGGGTTCCCCCACTGTTTTATTTGTAATATTCATCTTTATTAGTTTTGTCCTGAAACACTCATGAGGTTTTTGGATCAGAGATAGATTTCTTACTGTTGTCACTATAAGATCAACAGCCAGAATAACATTGCAGCATCACTCCCTGACACTCAACAACTCTATAGAGTGACACGATGAGAGCCAGATGTGAAAAACTGTTCTGCACAAGTGATAGACTCACCTCATAGGGGAGGGATGCAGCAAAATGAATTTTCTGTGCTTATACAAAGGAGAAAGAGTGAATTCCCCCCCTTTCCACACACACACACTTCTGAGAGTCTCCTAGGAAATATCTTACTTCAACTTTTGGAATGTAAATAAATCTCCCCAGGGAAAAGATAATCCCAGTGTCTCCAGTTACTACTCAGAGATATTTCCAAGTCCCAGACCTCATCTCCTCTTGAAATCTGAACACATATCTCTAGAGTTAGGTAAATCTCTCTGGAGTTCTCACCATCTATACAGTTGTAAATTAACTTCTAAGACTTGCTCTCAGGTCAGATCCCAAGTTTCAGTTTCAGCTCTAACTGTACAAAAGCATAAAAAATATTTTCTCTACAACCCCACATCCTTCCTGAGCCATGGCTGGATACTCTCAAAGTGTATAAGCTGGAACAATCATATCACTTGCCTTATTAGTTTCTCATTTTTCAGGGATCACTGTCCCTCATTGCCTGATGTCCAGTGTCTTGAAACTGTTTTGTTTTGTTTTTAATATTTTTTGTTCAGTGTTATTGGTTGCTCCAGGTGGGTATTATGGATTGAATTGGGTCCCCCTAAAAGATATGTTGGAGTCCTCTCCCACCCTCCCTTGAATGTGACCTTGTGTGGACATAGGACCTTTGAAGATGTTATCAGTTCAATTAACGAGATCATACTGGAGTAGGATGGGTTCTAATCCAATATAAGCACTGTCCTTATAAAAGAGAAGAGACAAAGACAGAGACACAGGAGGAAAATGGCCATGTGAAGGCAGAGGCAGAGATTTGGAGTAATGCATCTACAAGCCAAGGAACGCCAAGAATCACCAATTGTCACCAGAACCTAAGAGAGAGGCATGGAACAGATGCTTCCTCAGAGCCCCCAGAAGGAACTGACACAGCTGACACCTTGATTTTGGACTCCTAGCATCCAGAAATGTGAGACGATCATTCTTCTAAGTTGCTCAGTTTGTGCTACTTTATTACGGTAGCCATAGTAAGCTAATGCAGAGAATCCAGTTCCAGTTACTCCATCTTGAGAGGAAGCGAAAGCCCCATTCATATTTCCTTGACTTTGCACTTGTTCTTCCCTCTAGCATGCCATTTACCACCAAAAGCAATTCCCTCCTGATTACCTACCTGTCAAAGTTTCCATGTTTCAAGTCTTAGTGAAAGGTGCTAACTCATTTGTAACTCTTTCCTGACTCTCCCATGCACATTTGGGTGCCTATAGTGGTTATTGTTGACTCCTGGCAAACATGCACCCTGCTCCCCACGTCTGACAGAACTCTGATTTTATTCAGGTTTCCACTCCCTCCTCATGCATCCATGTGCTGCAAGAGAGGTTAATTTCCTGCTTGCTCCAGGTGCAAAGGATAATCTCATTCTTTTTGTTAGTGATCAGTACAGGATGGGCACATAACCCATGTCTGGCTAATGAAATGAGAGACGGTAGACTTCCTGGCAAAGGTCTCTTCACTCCTGAGAAGAGACACAGAAAGAAATGCTTTCTCTTCATATTCTGTTGTTGTTGTTAGTTGCCAGTTTTGGCGACCCCATGTGTGCAGAGTAGAACTGCTCCCTCGAGTTTTCAAAGTGTGACTTTTCAGAAGCAGATCTCTCAGCCTGTCTTCCTAGGTGCCTCTGAGTGAGTTCAACCTGCCAACCTTTCAGCTAGTAGTAGAGCAGCCAAACACTTACCTGCACCACCCAGGGACTCCTTTCATCTTCTTTGCTGTTGTTGTGTGCCTTCAAGGCAATTCCAACTAATGGTAACCCTATAGGACAGAACTAGAACTGCCTCATAGGGTTTCTTAGACTGCAGTCTTTACAGGAGCAGATTGCCAGGTCTTTTCTCCCAAAGAGTAGCTAGCTGGTGGGTTCAACTTTCCTATTAGCAGCTGAGTGATTAACTATTGAGCCCCCAGGGCTTCTTACCTTTTGTCTTCTAAAAACAAACAAAAAAACTCCTTGCCGTTGAGTCAATTCAGACTCATAGAAATCCTATAGGACAGAGTAGAACTGCCCCATAGGGTTTCCAAGACGTAATTATTACAGAAGCAGACAGCCACATCTTTCTCCTGCAAACCACTGACCTTTTGGTTAGCAGCCAAGAGCTTAACTACTACACCACCAGGGCTCCCTTTTCATTTTCTAGACATTATTGTATTTGGATGTGTTTGAATGTGGTGCCTCCTTCCTAACAGTCTGAGAGTGAAGTCAACACTATTAGAAAAGAAAGATGGAAAGTACCTGAGTCCTTGATGGCATCATTTGGGCAGAATAGTCTCTTAACTCTCTATCATATGTTATTATAAATTTTCTAATTGTTGAAGACAGTTTGAGTTGGGGTTCCTATTGCTTTCAGCCAAAAACACGCTCACTGCTGAACTGCCTTTGTCTCTGAGCTGTTGTACCATCTTATACATGCCTCCTTTTCAGTTGTGGTTGGCCAAGAGAACACCAGTGCATCTAGAACAGGGCCTGGTGCAGTGTTAGGCACAGAAGAGGATTGTTCATGTCTCGATCTCCCCAGAAAGTTGTAAAATTTGTATTAATACTATTAATAATAGCTAAACCCATTGCCTTTGAGTCGATTCTGACTCATGGTGACCCCATGTGTTACAAAGTAGAACTGCTCCATAGGGTTTTCTTGGGAGCAGATCACCAGGCCTTTCTTCTGCGATGTCATTTGGGTGGGTTCCAACAGCCAGTTTTTAGGTTAGTAGTCAAGTGCAAATCACTTGCGTCACAGATATTTATTAAAATTTAAAATACATTAAACTTTATATGCCAGCCACATGCATCACCTCATGTAATTTTCCCAACAATCCTATGGAGTAGATACTATTAGTTTATTACTTCCATTTTACAGTAAGAAAATTGAAACTTGAGAAAATTCAGTAACTTGCGCAAGCTTACACAGCTAGGCAGTGGTACAGCCAGGATTAGGACCCAAACCCTTAACCATTAGGCCTTTGAGAAAATCATCTTATTTTACTAATTTCTATCCCTCCCACAAAGACTAGCATCCAACTTGGTACATGATACATATATAATAAAGAGTAATTTAATTTAATTTAATTATAGACAGTGAAAGGAAGGGTAGTTTCTGATATTCAAATTCTAATCAAAGATACTGGCACAGTTTAGCTACATTTCTTCAAACAGAAATAAATAGATACTTCAGAAACATAACCCATTAGTTCTAAGTAGAGGTACTCAGGGTCCTGCTAATGAGCTCTCCTCACTAAATTCCAAAATTCTTCAAATAGTCATACTTAAGCAGTCCATTTATTCCCTTTTCTATCCACTAAACTCATAAGTTTTTCATCAATTATCATAAACATTTCAGATACTTTTTCTTTTTTAAAACCAAGCAAGATGTCTGGGCACCCAAAAAAAACAGTAATTAGTGAAGGTTAACCTGATATGATTCTTTCTCCTAATTGCTTCTGAAGACCCTTGATATCATTTACTATTTGATCTGAAAGCTTCCAAGGAACACATTTCAAATCTATACATTGTTAATTAAGATCGCCAGGTATTGCCATCTTTCTTTGTTCAAAAGTTTTTGCAGGCACTCATTATGTATTCAGAGTGATAGGAATAGATGCAATTGACTCTGAAAAGCCTGATGTGTTCAACCACATCTGTACTGCTGGAATCAAGAGAAGCCAAAACAGCCTTCAATTCTGGGGTCATTCTCCTTCCCTCTCCCTCCTTCAGTTGGGACAGTAAAGCAGGGTTGTGCAGATCATTTTACAATACCAAAGTTAGAAGCCACAGGTTTTATTAGCTGCAAAACAACAACTGCCACAACAAAAACATGAAACCCCACCGACTGGTGTCCACACACACACATCCCTAAAGACAGGATCTCTGGGAAGGTGTTATACGAGAACATGAAGTCAATTTATGCATGCAATTTTTAAATGCCCTGTCATTTTTAGAAGTTAAATTCCTTCTGGAATTTGTTAACTTTCCAGAACTGTCCCCTTGACCCTTTCCTCATCTCCACTCCCTCTTCTACATGAGCACATGTGGTCAGGAGCCAGCTTGTTACTCAGACACACACACACACACACACACACACACACACACAGAACTATGGATTGAATTGCATCCCCCAAAAAGATATATTAAAATCCTAACCCCTGGTATCTACGAACATGACCTTGTTTGGAAATAGGGTCTTTAAAGACGTTACCAGTTCACTTGAGGTCATACTGGAGGAGTGTAGGTCCTAATCCAATCTGAGTAGTGCCTTTATAAAAGAGAAGAGACACAGAGAGACCAAGGCCAAGGAACACCTGAAGCTACCAGAAAATGAAAGAGACAAGAAAAATCTTTCCCTAGAGCCCTTGGAGAAAAGATGGCATTACTAACACCCTGAGTTTAGACTACGAGCCTCTAGAACTGTGAGACAATAAATTTCTATTATTTAAAGGAACTCACTTTGTGGTATGTTGTTACAGCAGCACTAGGAATCAAATACACACTCTCTCTCTCTCTCACACACACACACATACACGATCTTTAAGTCTTTTAAGAAGCCAGATTCTGTGTTTAGAGTTGTCTTAACCGTTTCAGATCACCAGGATAGAGATGCTAAAATTACTGAAAAACCTTTCTCCCTAGTAGAGATTTCTCATTCTACACTCTCCAAATATTAGACAATTATTTCAACAGATACTTATCCCAGTCCTCGCCCCTCTTCCTGGTTTCTATCTCCACTCAAGTTTGTAAACCTTCTTGAGGCCTAGTTTCCTTAACAGATGCTTATACAGTGAAACCTGTGAGAGCCAGAACTCAACAAAACTGTCTTGTTTTTCTTTGTCTCCCAAGTTTTCTGCCTTTGACAGGGTGCGGTCTTACCACTTTTCTATCTCTCATTTTAGTGGAACATATTTGAGTTTTTCTTCTCCGACAGGTTTCCACCTTACACAGTGTCTTTGGCTGGGTTCTCTAGAGAAGCAAAACCAGTAAAGCATATAAATACATATAAAGAGAGAGATTTATATTAAGGAAATGGCTCATGCAGTTGTAGAGGCTGGAATGTCCCAAGTCTGTGGGTCAGGATAGAGGCTTCTCCTGATTCACGTAGCCACAGGGGCTGGCGAACCCAAGATCAGAAGATCAGAGAGCAGGGCTCTTGCTCACAGGCTGAGAAAATCGATGAATTCCAAGATCCACAGGCAAGACTGCAGGTAAGCGGTTAGCTCAAGTCCCAAGAACTGGAGGTCAGACGAACAGGAGCCACCTACAGGATCCAGCTCAAGCAAAAAGCCCCTGAGCCCTGCCAGAATGTCCACTTATATTCGATGCAGGTCACACGTCCAAGGAAACTCCCTTTCAACTGACTGGTTACTCACAGTAGATCCCATCATGGGTGTGATCGCATATTAGATCTCAACAGGGAAGTGATCACAACATTAAACAACTGCTAAAACAGTGAGAATCATGGCACAGGCAAGTTGACACAATCTTAACCATCACACACAGGTTCTGGCTTTTGCAGATTCTACTGTAATAATATTTTACAAAGCAAGTTTCTAGTTTCTGCCCAATCAGTCTTCTTTACCAGTATTAGTTCTCTTCCTCTTTGCTGCATCTCTTCTCCTTAGTCTGCTATCCTTTTCCACCATGCACCAGCCCCTCCCCCAAAAAATATTTTGTCTTCTAAAGTATTATGGATCATAGCTTTCTCACCTCATGATCACATAAACAAGATTAAAATAGGGAGCAGAAGATTTAGAAAAACTAAATCCACTGACATTTCCCTTTTAACTCTGGAAGGGCATGTGTTCTGGCACATGAGTGATAGTTTGAGCCGTGGACGGAGGGGAGATGGGAAATTTAAAGGAATAGTGTCTTTTGGTTCATAAAGGAGACCTTGCTAGAATTTCTCTGAAGATGGAGGTATAGGGTTTTCTTTTAATTAAATTAGTTGATTGACAGAAGCAAATCACAAATTCCAAAGGGATTCAAATCAGGGAAGCATATAAGATCAGCACTAGAGGTTAGCATTTAATTTGGATAGATAAATTTCTGATTTTAAATAAGAAGAACTCACTCCTTTGATATGTAAAATAGCTCAAAATTGTCTTCCTCTACTTTTCTTTCTCCAGGCAGGAGTTTGCATATATTAGAACTACTTCAGATAATAAAAAAAAAAAATCTCTTCATATTCCCAAACTTCAAAAAAAAAGGAGTCAAAAGTCCTGGGTTCTAACTTACAGCCACCATACGCCTTGGATCTGGTGACATGGATAATCAGATAGCCTTTTTGAGCCACAGTTTCTTTTTTGCAAAATGAGGACAAAACCATCTTCGTTCACAAAGCTGGTATGTATTGCCCTTTGTAAACTCTAAAAGGTTACATAAATATAAGGGACCATTAGTAGGATGATTCAGGCACATTTCCAATGCTACTTTCACCATCAAAAAGATGCGAATTATGGGTTGGTGAGCAATAGTAAAAGCTACTAGCCTAAGGTAGGAAGATATTTTCTGCATATAAGGCATCTGTGTTGCCACTCTGAAAATACG
This sequence comes from Trichechus manatus latirostris, assembly GCF_000243295.1. Lineage (NCBI taxonomy): Eukaryota > Metazoa > Chordata > Mammalia > Sirenia > Trichechidae > Trichechus > Trichechus manatus. The sequence goes on along the minus strand of NW_004444041.1, from coordinate 9,386,939 downwards.
GTAAGACTCTTTCTTATTAAGACTTAGACTCACCTTGATCATTGCTTTGGAAGGTATAAACCCTAGCAGGGTTCACTGCCTGAATCTCCTAAGCAAAAGAGTAATTTTGACCAAAAACACAATGGAAATAGAATGTTTTCATATATGTGTAACAATTATAATAGTATCTAACATTTATGAAATGCTTACTATGTGTCAGGTACTGTTCCAAGTACTTTACATGCTTTATCTAGTTTAATCCTCCCCTGTGAAGTTAGTGGTACTATTTTATTAAGCTCATTTTACAGATGACACTTATTAATGTTAAGTAACTTGCCCAGGGTAATATATAGGATAACCAGTTGCCAGCAAGTTGATCCAACTCATGGTGACCCCATGTGTGTCAGAGTAGAACTGTGCTCCATAGGGCTTTCAGTAGCTGAATTTTTGGAAGTAGATCGCCAATCCTTTCTTCCAAAGTACCTCTGGATGGACTTGAACCTCCAGCCTTTCAGTTAACAGCCAAACTCATTAACCGTTTACACCACCCACAGATTCCGATATAGGATAGTAAAAGATTTGAACTCACACTGTTAGCCACTTCTTTATTCTTCCCTCTTTTAAGATCTAGATAAAATTAATCTTTCCAGAGAATTGTGAAAAGTCCAAAACTCTCCCCAGGATTTTATAGAAATCCTGGGGTCTGTTGGGGAGTTGGGGGTGGGAATGAAAGGGCACTTTTTTTGAGCCATTATAAATAATGTCTTATTAACAGCCTTACACATGTTTTTTGGTGAACATTTGTATACATTTCTGTTGGGCATATACCTAGGAATGGCATTTCAGTGTCATAGAACATTCATAATTTCAGCTTTAGTAGATACTGTTACTTCTTATTCTAGGTACCCTCTGGCTCTGATCTTCTGCTCAAGCTTTCCCTGTTCAAGATTACATCAACCCAGAATGGACTCAGTCTGCCCTGTAATTTCCACCCAAAGATTTTCTGATTTCTGTATCTAGTGATAGAGTTTACATCTCAGTAGTGGAAACAACCTGACATTTAGTTTAAACAATCCTATTCCCAAAAGTCCCTTGACAGTTTCTACTACTTGGACTCTAGTCTGCCACTATATTTCTCAGCCTCTCTCTATCCTTCCCCAACCCTCTCTCCTGTCTCCAGTCTCTCTTTTCCTCTCACCCTCAAATTCCTATCAAATTCAGCTGTCCATTTTGTTTCTTTAGTGCCCGCCATCCCACACTCTCAGGTCTCACTCCTCGTTCCAAGTGATTTATCAAGATATTTTCCTAATCAAAGAGTTACTTCCCTAAGAGAAATTTCAGTGCCAGTTCTTAAAATGAGGACATTTTCACCTTGATACATATGCATTTAATAAACTTTTATTCCTGGGATGTAAAGACAGATGGTGGTAGTACATAAAAGCACAGTGATTTCTGATACCTTGAACTCTTGTGCTGCTAAATCACTTGCAAAAATGGTGTGGCAGCATCGGACCTCCTCGTCTAACTCCACGAGGCGGGAGGAGAAAGAATCAAGACCAACATCAGCCCAAGGCTGATTCCTATGAGGTGGAGGAGGTCTGACATGCCTCCTCTCTCCAAACTTTTCACCAATTCTGATACCAGTCGTCCCTCTCTCGGTGCTCTCTACTTCTCTGCTGCGTTTGATAATTCATTGTAATGGCCACACAGAACTCATAGACAACACTCACAATCTTGGGGTTTATTAGAGAAGTAACAGGTTACAATTCAGGTTCAGGAATTCTCAGGATATAGTTCTTCTATCGGCACAGTCTCTTCCCAGCCATGCTTGTAGGCAGGACTCTCCCTCTGCCCCTCGGCCCCTTGGCCCCTGGGCCACTAGGTCCCTCTGCCTAGCCTTTTCCCTGCCCTATCAAGTGTTCAAAGCTCTTTAGCTCTGATGATAAGTGCCCAGAGGCACTCCACTCCACCAGGAAGCCTCCTGCCTGAAGGCTCTCAGCTCTCTCGGTCCGTGTGTCTGCACACCCACTGTAACCGCCTTGCTCTGTGGGCCAGGAAGCCCACCTCACCATCTCGTGCCAGTCTCCTGATTCTGTTGCCAACATTTCCCTGCCGCTGCTTCTTGCCATCCTGTGTTCTCTCTGGTGTTACAGCCCTCTCTTCTCTGTCTCCTGGGTCTAGGAGGTTCTCAGTGGAGGGACCCTGGGTCCAACAGACACACTCCACTCCCAGCTCTTCCTTCTTGATGGTAGTGAGGTCCCCCTTCTTGCCTCTGGGATGAGCTCATTTTAAGCCTAGCAAGATAGCAAAACTGACCAATCCCCTCGTTAGGGTTCTATATAGCTTATTTGCATGGTCCCACCCCCACAGGAATTCTATGCACCTTTATTATGCATTACAAGTAGGCTGTCCAATCCCCTTGATGGGCCACAAACACCTTATCTGCATAGTCCCACCCAATTATTTTGTGGGAGGAGGCATGGCCAACATGGTAGAGTAATTAGATGCCTTCTATATCCCTCTTACAACAAAGACCTGGAAAAACAAGTGATTTAATTCTATATGAATATCTAGGAGCATTGAACAAGGCAAAGTTGAGTAATCCGTCACAGTGATAGAGGAGAGGCAGACTCTTTGGAAGAAGCGAAGAGTGCCAGAGCTGCGGTGGTGAAACTGCAGTGCCGCAGCCACGCCAGTCCACAGTGAAGCAGGCAAACAGCTGTGCTGTGCACGCGCTCAGGAAGCAGATTCCACATCGAGAGAGACCCAGCAGCAGAAATTCCGCTTGGACACTCCAAACCAGTGAAAAGCAGCTCCCAAGAGGCTAAGATAAGTACATGCATGCACCCTTTTGCGGGGATTAAAAAAAAAAAGAAAAAAGCCCATTTGGGAAAAACCTCTCTCCCTTTTACCTCCTCCGTCCGCGCTCTGCACCAGGAGTCCATTGGGCTGGAAGTAGATCCCAAAAGGCACCCTGACCCATTCTCCGGGCCTTGGAGAGGGAACAAATAAGCTACTGGCTCCCCTAAGCCAGGAACACAGGGTGGGCACAGCTCCTTTGCTAGGCATAGGTATCAGGGGTCTGCAGACTCTGAGTGCCTTACACCCCTTATAGACTTGTGGGGACCCATCTCAACAGCGGTAGTCCTCACTGCCACAGTACAACAGGGCAAACATCTGAAGTTTAACTTCAACTGCTTCAGCTGTGAACTGGCAGATTTGTGACCCTCAAAACAGCCCTGGCCCTTAAGTAGGTGCTTTTATTGATCTGCAGCAGGGGCTTGAGGACTAGTGATATCTCCTAAAGTGCCTAGCCACCTGCTACAGGAGTCCAAGAAAAAGTGGTGCCCTCGAGTCTTTACAGCCAACAGAGTGGGGTGCTCATAGTCCAGCTGCAAAACTCACCTACCTAATCACCCTAGAGAATAGGGACACGCTTTCCTTTCAGATGCTCAGGGGCAGCCGTCAGCCCCCTGCCTACCTCAGAGCATGATCCCCTACCACAGCCAGAGTCCAGTGCCTGCACCAATCACCCATGCCTCTCCAGGACTGGGGGTGAAAGCCTGCATCACACACTTGGTGACCGACTGCCTGAACACCCAAGCTGAACCCATATAGGAAAATTTAACGGACTCCTGTGTGCACATAGTTAGTTACAGAACTAACTACCTGGTGACAGGATGTTAGAGATACAAGGGCATCACAAATCAAACTAGTGCACACGAGCAGCCTATTTGGGCATATCAAAACAAAACAAAATAAGAAGCTAGGTCTCACTAAACAAATACAAAATAAAATTATAATAAATTATTGATGGCTCAGAGACAACAGTCAATAACAAGTCACATAAAGAGGCAGTCCATGATGGCTTCAGCAAGCTCCCCAAATAAAGAATCAATAAATTCTCTGGAGGAAAAGAACTTCTTGGAATTACCAGAGGCAGAATACAAAAGATTAATATACAGAACTCTTCTAGAAATTAGAAAGGAAATTCAACAGAATGCAGAAATAGCCAGGAAACACACAAAGTAGTAGCAGAACTTAAAAAAGTTATTCAAGAACATAATGCCAAATTTAATAGGCTACAAGAATCCATACAGAGACAGCAATCAGAAATCCAGAAGATTAACAACAAAATTTCAGAATTAGACAACTCAAGAGAAAGTCATAGAAGCAGAATTGAGGCAGTAGAAGTTAGAATTACTGACATTGAAGATAAAGCTCTTGACGCCAACTTATTTGAGGAAAAATCAGATAAAAGAATTAAAAAGAATGAAAAAACTCTAAGAGTCATGTGGGACTCTACCAAGAGAAATAACCTATGAGTGATTGGAGTACCAGAACGGGGGGTTAACAGAAAATACAGAGAAAATTGTTGAAGATTTGCTGACAGAAAACTTCCCTGATATCATGAAAGATGAGAAGATATCTATCGAAGATGCTCATCAAACCCCACATAAGGTAGATCCCAAAAGAAAGTCACCAAGACATATTACAATCAAACTTACCAAGACCAAAGATAAGCAGAGAATTTTAAGAGCAGCTAGGGATAAAAGAAAAGCCATCTACAAAGGAGAGTCAATTAGAATAAGCTCAGACTACTCAGCAGAAACCATGCAGGCTAGAAGGCAATGGGATGACATATATACAGCCTTGAAGAAAGATAACTGTCAGCCAAGAATTATATATCCAGCAAAACTGTCTCCCAAATATGATGGCAAAATTAAGGCATTTCCAGATAAACAGAAGTTCAGGGAATTTGCAAAAACCAAAGCAAAATTGCAAGAAATACTAAACAGAGTCCTACGATTAGATAATCAATAACACCAGCTAACAACACAAGACTAGAACACAGGACAGAGCAACCAGATATTGATTCAGATATGGATATTGAGATTACATCAAAGCTAAAACATTGAAAATAGGGAAACAGATATCAATATGTAAAAAAGGATAATATTAAAACAAAAAAGAGGGACTTAATAAATGGAGACATTGATTTTTTATAC
>NW_004444041.1:9378335-9380251 GCF_000243295.1 Trichechus manatus latirostris | reverse complement strand
GTCTAGCTTGTGCCTGTTCTGCCATTGTACCTTTGGAAGCAAATAACTTGTATTCTAGATTTCACAGATGAAGAGGAATTTTTGGATTTTGGACTTGGAGTTAAGACTTTTGCTATGATATGATGGGGCGAATATGTTTTCCATGTTGCAAAGATGTGATTTTTGGGGGACCAAAGGGTGGAATGTCATGGTTTGTATTATGTCCCACCAAAAATGTGTATATCAGTTTGTCTGGGCCATGATTCCTGGTACTGTGTGATTTTCCTGTATGTTGTAAATCCTGCCTCTATGATGTTAATGAGGGAGGATGGGCCACAGTTGTGTTAGTAAGGCAGGACTGGATCTACAAGACTGGACTGTGTCCTGAGGCACTCTCTTGAGATATAAGAGATAGAAGTGAGCAGTGAGACGGGGGACCTCATACATCAAGAAAGTAGTGCCAGGAGCAGAGCACGTACTTTGGACCGGGGTCCCTGCGCAGAGAAGCTCCTAGTCCAGGGGAACACTGAAGAGAAGAAGGCCAACAGAGAGAAAAAGCCTTCCCCTGGAGCTGACGCCCTGAATTTGGACTTTCAGCCTACTTTGACTGTGAGGAAATAAACTTCTCTTCATTAAAACTATCCACTTGTGGTGTTTCTATTATAGCAGCACTAGATGACTAAGACACAGGCTAAAACTCAAAGGATGGAAAAAATTATATCAAGCAAACAACACTCAAAAAAGAGCAGAAGTGGCAATATTAATCTCTCACAAAATAGACTGTAAAGTAAAATCCACCACAAAAGATAAGGAAGGGCACTATATAATGATTAAAGGGTCAATTCACCAGGAGGACATAACTGTAATAAATATTTACACACCCAACAGCACGGCTCCAAAATACATAAAACAAACTCTAACAGCTCTGAAGAGAGAGATAGACAGCTCCACAATAGTAATAGGGGACTTCAACACGCCACTTTCCGTGAAGGACAGAATATCCAGAAAGAAGCTCAACAAAGCCACGGAAGAGCTAAATGCTACAATCAACCAACTTGATCTCACAGACATATACCAAACACTGCACCCAACCTCAGTCAAGTATACTTTCTTTTCCAATGCACATGGAACATTCTCCACAACAGACCACATATTAGGCCGTAAAGCAAGCCTTAACAAAATCCAAAACACTGAAATATTACAAAGCATCTTTTCTGACCATAAAGCCATAAAAGTGCAAATCAACAACACAAAAAGCAAGGAAAAAAATATCAAACACATGGAAACTGAACAACACCTTGCTCAAAAACTACTGGGCTATAGAAGAAATTAAGGATGGAATAAAGAAATTCATAGAATCAAACAAGAACAAAAACACATCTTACCAGAACCTTTGGGACACAGCCAAAGCAGTGCTCAGAGGTCAGTTTATAGCAATAAATGCACACATCTAAAAAGAAGAAAGGTTCATAATCAAAGCATTAACCCTACAACTGGAACAAGTAGAAAGAGAGCAGCAAAAGAAGCCCACAGGTGCCAGAAGGAAGGAAATAATAAGAATTAGAACAGAATTAAATGAAATAGAGAATAGAAAAACAATTGAAAGAGTTAACAAGTCCAAAAGCTGGTTCTTTGAAAAGATCAACAAAATTGATAAACCATTGGCCAAACCGACAAAAGAAAAACAGGAGAGGAAGCAGATTTACCCGCATAAGAAATGAGATGGGTGATATCACAACAGGCCCAACTGAAATTAAAAGCATCATAACAGAATACTATGAAAAACTGTACTCTGATGAATTTGAAAACCTAGAGGAAATGGACAAATTTCTAGAAAGTCACTACCTATGTAAATTAACACAAACAGAGGTAGAACAACTAAATAAACCCATAACAAAAGAAGAGATTGAAAAGGTTATTAAAAAACTGCCAACAAA
>NW_004444041.1:9364595-9378127 GCF_000243295.1 Trichechus manatus latirostris | reverse complement strand
CCCTCATGAACATTGATGCAAAAATCCTCAACAAAATTTTAGCCAATAGAATTCAGCAACATATCAATTATTTTGTGGGAGTAACAAGACCATGCATGCCTCCCATTGCCGTCAAGTCGATTCTGACTCATAGTGACCCTAAAGACAGAGTAAAACTGCCCCATAGGATTTCTGAGGAGTGGCTGATGGATTCAAACTGCCAACCTGTTGGTTAACAGCCTGAGCTCAACCACTGCTCCACCAGACTAGAGGGCTCATATTAAGTAATTTACTGCACTGCACTGCACTGCACTGCACCAAGAAGAATAATTAATAGAGGAAATCATAAACTCAAATTCACTGTAATTATGATATTGCATTTGCATAGCTCATCTTTATTATAAATTCATTGTAGTAGGAGGAGTACTCTCACCTCAAAACATTATAATATTCTGTTATTAGGAGATAAAACAGACTGGTGACATGACAATGTGCTATGTTTTTGAAAAACTACCTTCTTCACTAAATTATTCGGGCAGCTCCTCAAGTCCATGAGACGTCCAACTAGAAGTTAATTCATTCCAGTTGCCAAGCAAGCCAGCTCCAAAGACAGCATTGCTTGGTTCTAGAATTTGCTTTATATCTTTCTACAAAGTCATTTACTTGCTTCCACTGCACTCCTACTTTATTAATGAGTTCCCAAAAAATTTAATTTAATCACGAATATATTGGTAAATTAACTCTGTCACCTCTTTTACTTAACCACTACCACTACTACCACTTTTCATCCATTCCTTCCTTCATTCATTCATCAAACATGTATGGAGAGTTTCCTTTGGGCAAAGCACCAGAGATATAAGAAGTATGGCCCCTGTCCTCAAGAAGCATCCAATCTAGTGTGGAAGTCATGCTGTACAAATATTTTTAATAGAAAATGATAAATATTAGTATTCATTTATTTAATCCATGAATGAGGATCACTAACTGTTCTAGGTATCTTAGTTATATTCTCATTTAATTTTCATAACAACACTACTTTGAGGGTGGCGTTATTAGCCTCGTTTTACAGACAATGTAACTGGTAGTCAGAAGGTTTAAGAAACTTGCCCACAGTTACTGGTAAATGGCTGGTAAGGAACAGAGCCCTGCTTGATTCCAAGTACTGTGGAAATAAAGAAGAGGAAGTTGCTAACTCTGTCTGGGGCAGCAATGAGGCTTTTCATGGGCACAAATGCTTAAACTGAGCCTCTAAGAAGTTCATAACCTAATAAGCAATAAGGATGGCATTTAGGGTGGAAGAAGTTGTGTAGGCAAACGCATGATGATATGTCATACCCTGGCCTGGATACTATCTTACTAGCCATCGCTGTGGTATGAGTGATCCATTAGGTCAGGTTTGCCTACCTCCTCCAATGCTTCCCTGAATAGACAGGAAGCTCCTTGAGGGCAGGAATCATGCCCTACATGTTTGGTACCCCTCCCAGAGCCCAGCATGATGTCTTATGCAGATGATGCTCTATTATTGTTTTAAAAAAAGAAGTAGAGAATGTAAAGTGAGAAAGAAGGAAGGAAGAAACATTTTAGAAGATAAACACTACAAGAGGTTGTGTGATAAAGACTTAATAGCAGTGGTGTAAACAGTTCATGTGCTCAGCTGCTAACAAAAGGTTGGAGGTTGGAGTACACACAGAGGCTCCTCAGAAGAAAGATCTGGTGATCTACTTCTCAAAAGATCATAGCCATTGAAATCCTATGGAGTACAATTCTATTCTGACACACATGGGGTCACCATGAGTGGAAGTCAATTTGACAGCAACTAGTTTGTGGAAAAAGGGAGGAAGGAAATACACCTCTGCTATTAAATCTTTATCACATGGTATCTTCTAGTGTTTATTTTCTAAATGTTCTTAGGTTGTTCTTAGAGTGCTGAGTTAATTCTTTGTTCAATCTCCATTTGAGAGATAATTGCTGGTGTATAATTTTGGCAAAATCATTACGCCTTTTGTTATGATCCAGCAGCAGTGAGACCTGCCACATTATGTTAAAAGTAACTTTGCATATACCATCCTGGTTAATATGGTATAGGTCCATGACACTAACCTTTATTAATTATTAACTGTAGTATTATACTTCTATAATAATAGCAATGATACCTTGCATTATTTATCAAGTTTTCTTTCAAGGCAGCTGCACCTCTGTTATCTCCTCACGATAAACCTGCAAGGTCTTTCCTAAAGGAGCCAAGGTACAGGAAAGGAAGCTATAGTGTCAGGGAGCCCGCGTTCAAGGCCTAGACTCCAGTTTCCTGATTCCTGGTCCAATGTTTTTGCCCCGTTCTCCAAGAAGAAAAATAAATAGTTGAGGAAATATTTTTCTGTCCGTCTTTCTCTTTGTCTCTTTCTCTGTTTCTCTGTGTGTCTCTGTCTCTCTGTTTCTCTCTGTCTCTCTCTTCCTCTCTCGCTCACATATATTTTGTCTCCTTTTGCAGGAATCTGAATATGTTCTGAGATATAACTTGCCTCTAAGCAGTTTTAACCCTATTCATATTACCTTATCATTGTCTTTATGATGATGGTTTTTAAATTGAGTCTGGAGGTTCAGAGGTCTCTCACTGGCACTTCACCTACCTTCAGATTCCTATCACTAATTTTTATGATAGTCTGTACTTTTATTTCTGACATAAATTATTAATTTTTATTAGGCATAACTGGTACCTCATACAGAGCCACTCCTTCATGCTTTTGAGAGGATTTTGGTTTAGGCTCACACTACTCCAGCTCTGCTGAAAACCACTGCTCTGAGGTCATGAAGATCAGCTGGCCCACAGACTACGCCACCACCCCAATGCCTACCACAAGACCATGACATTGAAGGGAATATTTTATTATATATATGAACCCTCTTAGTGTTACAAGAAGAGTCCCCGGGTGGTGCAAACAGTTAATGTGCTTGGCTGCTAACAAAATGGAGGTTGGAGTACACACAGAGTCTCCTCAGAAGAAAGATCTGGTGATCTACTTCCTGAAAGATCACAGCCATTGAAATCCTGTGGAGCACAGTTCTATTCTGACACACATGGGGTCGCCATGAGTGGGAGTCAACTTGACAGCTACTGGTTCATGGTAAAAGACTATATTTGGGACTTTTCAACCAGTTAAACAAGTTGGGACTTTTTAAAATTTCATTCTCATTTATATTTGAAAGTCATCTTGGAATCTCTACCATCCTCCAGCTATACTGGGTCTGGGAAAGATTAAAAGCTCATTGCTGTCTGCAGTCCTTAGATTAATTATGTGTTAGGGAGGGAGGAAATGGAGGCAATGAGGGACTATGTTACAGCTCATATGTCATTAAGCAGCAGCTGCTGACTAGTTTGCATTGCTAAATACTACAAAGGAGCTAAGTAGTAGATGCCTTCAAAGTAAATCTCCAACACTTAGAGGTAACGCTCTGGTAGTAGTAAGAGCTGATGGGGGAACTGCTACAGGCTCAAGTACAACATGGTTGGGGCACTCATAAGAGTCTGAGCTGAGACTATGCTTGTAGTCACCTTTTTCCCCAGACATGGCTCTTATACAGCCTTTGTTTTGACAGTTCCTGCCAAACTGTGGCTAGTTTTTCTGTAAAACCTCAAGTTCATTATGGTATCACAAAAAAACAAAACAGTTGCCATCAAGTCAACTCCAACTCATGGCAACCCCATCTGTGTCAGGGTAGAACTGTACTCCATAGGATTTTCAATGGCTGATTTTTAGGAAGTAAATCACCAGGCCTTTCTTCCAAGGCACCTCTGAGTGGACTTGAACTGCCAGCCTTTTGGTTAACAGCCACCTGTCAAGGTCCCAAAATTTATTTAGATTCAAGCAAGAGTTGTGAAGAGTCAGCTATGTACCAAATATAGTTTGAGTCACTGGATATGCAGATGTGAATAAGGCACAATCCCTGTTCTTGGGAGATCTTAATCCAACAAAGGAGACAGAAATGTAAACAGCTATAACCAGGGAGATATGCAAAATATATAACTACCCTCATACTATGGTCACCAACCAATCAGAAGGGATGTTGGCCATCGGCATGCTAGCTACATGTCAGCCTTGCCTATAAAACAGGATGATAAGAACGGTGGAAGAGTTCTCCAGAAGAAGCCATAGAAGCCCAGAAAAGCTCAGTTAACACTTGGCTCAAACTGCTACACAGTCAGAATTCTGGCCCTTTGTGAAGGATGATTTTACACTGTTGTTGTTGGTAGGTGCCATTGAGTCAGTTCCAACTCATAGCAACACCATGTACAACAGAACAAAACACTGCCCCATCCTCTGCCATCTTCACAAACATTGCTATGTTTTGCAGCCACTGTGTCAAACTATCTCATTGAGGGTCTTGCTCTTTTTCACTGATCCTCTACCTTACCAAGCATGATGTACTTCTCCAGGGATTGGTCCCTCTTGATAACATGTCCAAAGTATGTGAAATGAAGTCTCGCCATCTTTGCCTCTGAGGAGCATTCTGGTTGTACTTCTTCCAAGACACATTTGTTTGTTCTTCTGGCAGTCCATGGTATATTCAATATTCTTCGCCAACACCATAATTCAAAGGTGTCAATTCTTCTTCGGTCTTCCTTAATCATTGTCCAGCTTTTGCATGCATGTGAGGTGATTGAAAACACCATGGCTCAGTGCTCAGAGGTCAATTTGTAGCAATAAATGCACACATCCAAAAATAAGAAAGGGCCAAAATCAAAACATTAACCCTACAACTCAAACAAGAAGAAAAAGAGCAGCAAAAGAAGCCATTGGGCACCAGAAAAAAGGCAAATAATAAAAATGAGAGCAGAATTAAATGAAATAGAGAATAGAAAAACAATTGAAAGAGTTAACAAGACCAAAAGCTTGTTCTTTGAAAAGATCAACAAAATTGATAAACAATTGGCCAAACTGACAAAAGAAAAACAGGAGAGGAAGCAAATAACCTGAATAGGAAATGAAATGGGTGATATCACAACAGACCCAACTGAAATTAAAAGGATCATGACAGAATACTATGAAAAATTGTACCTAACAAATTTGAAAACCTAGAGGAAATGGACAAATTTCTAGAAACACACTACCTACCTAAACACAAACAGAGGTAGAACAACTATATAACCTATAAGAAAAGAAGAGATTAAAAAGGTAATTTAAAAACTCACAACAACAACAACAAAAGGCCCTGGCCCTGATGGTTTCACTGAAGAATTCTACCAAACTTTCAGAGAAGAATTAACACCACTACTACTAAAGGTATTTCAGAGTACAGAAAAGGATGGAATACTCCCAAACTCATTCTATGAAGCCAGCATAACCCTGATACCAAAACCAGGTAAAGACAACACAAAAGAAGAAAATTACAGACCAATATCCCTCAAGAACATAGACACAAAGATCCTCAACGAAATTCTAGCCAATAGAATTCAACAACATATCAAACAAGAATTCACCATGACTAAGTGGGATTCATACCAGGTATGCAGGGATGGTTCAACATTAGAAAAACAATCAATGTAATCCATCACATAAATAAAACAAAAGACAAGAACCACATGATCTTAACAATTGATGCAGAAAAAGCATTTGACAAAGTCCAACACCCATTCATGATAAAAACTCTCAACAAAATAGGAATAGAAGGGTAATTCCTCAATATAATTAAGGGCATTTATACAAAGCCAACAGCCAACATCATCCTAAATGGAGAGAGTTTGAAAGCATTCCCCTTGAGAAAGGGAACCAGATAAGGATGCCTTTTATCACCACTCTTATTTAACGTTGTGCTGGAGGTCCTAGCTAGAGCAATTAGGCTAGAAAAAGAAATAAAGGGCACCCAAACTGGGAAGGAAGAAGTAAAAGTATCTCTATTTGCAGATAATATGATCTTATACACAGAAAACCTCAAAGAATACACAAGAAAACTACTGGAACTAATAGAAAAGTTCAGCAATTATCAGGATACAAGATAAACATACAAAAATCAGTTGGATTCCTTTACACCAACAAAGAGAACTTCAAAGAGGAAATCACCAAATCAATACCATTTACAATAGCCCACAAGAAGATAAAATACTTAGGAATAAATCTAACCAGAGACTCAAAAGACGTACACAAAGAAAACTACAAGACACTACTGCAAGAAACCAAGAGAGACCTAAATAAGTGGAAAAACATACCTTTGCTCATGGATAGGAAGACTCAACATCGTAAAAATATCAATTCTACCCAAAGCGATCTACAGATACAATGCAATCCCAGTCCAAATTCCAGTGACATTTTTTAATGAGATGGAGAAACAAATCACCAACTTCATATGGAAAGGGAAGAGACCCCAGAAAAGTAAGGCATTACTGAAGAAGAACAAAGTGGGAGGCATCACACTACCTGATTTTAGAAGTTATTATACTACCACAGTAGTCAAAACAGCCTGGTACTGGTACAACAACAGAGATATAGACCAATGGAACAGAATTGAGAATCCAGACTTAAATTCATCCACCTATGAGCAGCTGATATTTGACAAAGGCCCAAAGTCCATCAAATGGGGAAAAGACAGTCTCTTTAACAAATGGTGCTGACATAAATGGATATCCATCTGCAAAAAAAAATGAAGTAAGACCCATACCTCACACCATGCACAAAAACTAACTCAGGATGGATCAAAAACCTAAATATAAAATCTAAAAGGATAAATATCATGGAACTAAAAATAGGCACAATGCTAAGAGCCCTAACACATGGCATTAACAGAATACAAAACATTACTAACAATGCGCAAATACCAGGAGAGAAACTAGATAACTGGGAGCTCCTAAAAATCAAACACGCTCATCAAAGGACTTCACCAAAAGAACAAAAAGATAACCTACAGACTGGGAAAAAAATTTTGGCTACGACAAATCCAACATGGTCTAATCTTTAAAATCTACAAGATACTGTAAAACCTTGACAACAAAAAGACAAATAACCCAATTAAAAATGAGCAAAGGGTATGAACAGGTACTTCACCAAAGATAACATTCAGGCAGCTACCAGACACATGAGGAAATGTTCATGATCATTAGCCAGTTGAGAAATGGAAATCAAAACTACAATGAGATACCATCTCACCCTAAAAGGTTAGCATTAATCCAAAAAACACAAAATAATAAATGTTGGAGAGGTTGTGATGAGACTGGAACACTTATACACTGCTGGTGGGAATGTAAAATGGTACAACCACTTTGGAAATTGATTTGGCGCTTCCTTAAAAAGCTAGAAATAGAAGTACTATACAATCCAGGAGTCCCACTCCTTGGAATATATCCTAGAGAAATAAGAGCTGTCACACGAATAGATACATGCACACTCATGTTCATTGCAGCATAGTTCACAATACCAAAAGATGGAAATAACGTAGGTGCCCATCAACAGACGAATGGATAAACAAATTATGGTACAGCCACACAATGGAATACTACTCAACGATAAAGAACAACGATGAATCTATGAAGCATCTCATAACATGGATGAATCTGGAAGGCATTATGCTGAGTGAAATTAATCAGTGGCAAAAGGACAAATATTGTATAGGACCACTGTTATAAGAACTCAAGAAAAGGTTTAAATACAGAAGAAAACATTCGTTGATGGTTATGAGGGTGGGGAGGGAGGGAGAAGGGTATTCAGGTAGTAGACGAGTATTATCTTAGGTGAAGAGAAGGTCAACACACAATACAGGGGAAGTCAGCACAACTGGACCAAAGCAAAAGCTAAGAAGTTTCCTGAATACAACCAAACATTTTGAGGGACAGGGTAGCAGTGGCTGGGGTCTGGGGTTTGAGGGACAGCGTAGCAGTGGCTGGGGTCTGGGGACCATGATTTCAGGGTACATCTAGGTCAATTGGCATAACAAAGTTTATTAAGAAAATGTTCTGCATCCCACTTCGGTGACTGACGTCTGGGGTCTTAAAAGCTAGTGAGTGGCCATCTAAGATGCATCAATTGGTCCCAACCCACCTGGAGTAAAGGAGAATGAAGAACATCATAGACACAAGGAAAGTATTAGCCCAAGAGACAGAAAGGGCCACATAAACCAGAGACTTCATCACCCTGAGACCAGAAGAACTAGATGGTGCCTGGCTGCCACCAATGACCGCCCTGACAGGGAACGCAACAGAGAGTCCTTGACGGAGCAGGAGAAAAGTAGGGTGCAGAACTCAAATTCTAGTAAAAAAGACCAGATGTAATGGTCTGACTGAGACTGGAGGGACCGCAGAAGATATGGCCCCTGGACTGTCGGTTAGCCCAAAACTAAAACCATTCCCAAAGCCAACTCTTCAGACAAAGATTAGACTGGACTATAATACATAAAATGATATTCGTGAAGAGTGTGCTTCTTGGCCCAAGTAGATACATGAGACTAAATGGGCAGCTGCGGTCCGGAGGCGAGATGAGAAGAAAGAAAGGGACTGGAGCTGGTTGAATGGACACATGAAGCCCAGGATGGAAAGAAGGAGTGTGCTGTCACAGTGCAGGGAGAGCAACTGGGGTCACATAATAGTGTGTGTATATTTTTGTATGAGAGACTAACTTGAACTGTGTACTTTCACTTAAAGCACAATTAAAAACAAAAAACAAAAAAAAAACACCATGGCTTGAGTCAGGCACACATTAGTCCCCCGAGTAAGTGCTTTAAGTCCTTTTTGCTTTCAGCAAGCAATGTAGTGTCATCTCCATATTGCAGGTTGTTGATGAGTCTTACTCCAGTCCTGATGCCACATTCTTCTTCATGAAGTCCAGCTTCTCACATTATTTGCTCAGCATATAGATTGAATAAGTATGGTGAAAGGATACAACCCTGCTGCACACAATTCATGAGTTTGAACCACACAGCGTCCCCCTGTTCTGCTTGATCTACTGCCTCTTGGTCTATGTGCAGGTTCCTCGAGAGAACAAGTAAGTGTTTTGGAATTCACATTCTTCACAATGTTGTCCATAGTTTTTTATGATCCACACAGTCAAATGCCTTTGCATAATCAATAAAACACAGGTAAACATCTTTCTGGTATTATCTGCTTTCAGCCAGCATCAGATATCAGCAATAATATTCCCTATTCCACATCCTCTTCTGAATCTGGCTTGATTTTCTGGTAGTTCCCTGTTGATGTACTGCTGCAATCGTTTTTGAATGATCTTCAGCAAAATTTTACTTGTGTGTGATATTTGTATTTTTCAATAATCGCAAAATTCTCTTGGATCACATTTCTTCCAAATGGGCACAAATATGGATCTCTTGAGTCAGTTGGCCAGGTAGCTGTCTTCCAAATTTCTTCGTGTAGACAAGTAAGCACCTCTGGCACTGCATCTGTTTGTTGAAAGATCTCAGTTGGTATTCTGTCAATTTCTGGAGTCTAGTTTTTCACCAATCCCTTCAGTGCAGCTTGGACGTCCTCCTTTAATACCACTGGTTCTTGATCATATGCTACCTTCTGAAATGTTTGAACATCGACCAATTCTTTTTGGTATAGTGACTCAGTGTATTCTTTCCATATTATTTTGATGCTTCCTGCATCATTCAATATTTTCCTGTAGAATCCTTCAATTTTGCAACTCGAGGCTTGAATTTTTTCTTCAGTTCTTTCAGCTTGAGAAATGCTGAGCATTTTCTTCCCTTTTGGTTTTCTAACTCCAGATCTTGGCACATTTTATTATAATACTTTTCTTTTCGAGCCTCCTTTTAGACTAGTAAGGTGAATAATAATAAAAGTAATGACAAAATTACTATATTTAGCACATATTATGTGCCAGCTCTGTGTTAAAACTTTCAAGAGTTACCTTATTTGATCTTCACAGTATCTCTTTTTAACAATGAGGAAACTGGGACCTAGGGAGATCAAGGGAGTTACCCAAGATCACACCCTAACAATCTGACTCCTGCACTTTTACCTGTAATTTGAGATACCTAATCTTCTGAAGTAAGGCAGCTGTCCAATTTAAGGATACAGAGAAACTTAGAAGGCTTTTCAGCAGAAAATGTGGCTGTTTGTTTTGTTTTGAATCATTTCCTTGCTGCAAAGGTGAACTGGGAATATTTTAAGTACCATTCAATGAAGTCCTTATTCAAAAAGTCAAAGTAAGTAAAGGTAGGTACCATGTAGACAAAGCTAACAGTCACTTTTCTTAAGAACCTTTATAGAGTGAAGAACAAGCAGAAATAGCCATCAGGCAAACGTTCAAGGAGCCTTAAGAGGTGCGTAGTGAACACGAAACCTCATTACTTTGAAAGACCCTGCTGAAAATGTTAAAATAAAACTCTTCTAGAACCTGCTTCTAGATCACCGGAATGTTCCCTTATCTTGCTTTGATCACCATCACCACAGTCAGTTTCACAGAAACAGTCTTTGAATCTGAACAGCTGCTCTCTCCCTGGGGCCTGTTTTACACCTAAAATCACTTTGTCTTCTCTTGGAGGCCTTCACAAGCAAGGGTGGGGAAATGGCTACGATGTTACCCAGGAGGACTATGGTTTCACTTGAAGGCAAAATAGCAGGACAGAAAAATACAATGTTCCAGGAGAATTTCTAAAATTCTTCTGTTCCGTTCTGAGATACAACATGCTCCTAAGTGGTTTTAATCCTATTTGTATGACCCTGTTGTTCTTGTTGTTGTTAATTGCTGTCGAGTCGGCTCTGACTCATGGCAACCCCACGTATAACAGAACAAAACTCTGCTCGGTCTCACGCCATCCTCATGATCACTGGAGTGCTTGAAACCATTGTTGCTTTCCATCCTAGGTGGCTCATCTTCCAGCACTGTATTAGAGAATACTATGTTGTAATCCACAGGGCCTTCACTGATTGATTTTCAAAAGTAGATCACCAGGCCTTTCTTCCTAGTGTGTCTGAGTCTGGAAACTCCACTGAAACCTGTTCACCAAGGGTCATCTTGCTGGTATTTGAAATACCAGTGACATTGCTTCCAGCCTCATAGCAACACAAAAGCCACCACAACCTGACCAAATGACAGACAGGTGGTGGTGCATGACCTCAGGTGGTCTCATTGTCATTATAATGGTTTTTAAATTGGGTCCAGAAGTTCAGAGTGTCCCACTGGCAGTCTGCCCAACTTCAGCTTCCTGTTATTAATTTTTATGATAGAGGGGAGCTGTACTTTTATTTCTGACATGAATAATTAACTTTTACTATACCTTATCAGTACTTCTACACAGTCGTCCTCATACATTTGATTGGATTCTCTCTTTAAGTAATAAGAGAAGGCAGGAAATGTCACCACTGGAATTAATTTTTTTAATGTAATTTTATTTATTTTGTTGTTGTTGAGAATATACACAGCAAAACCTGTTGCTATCAAGTCTGTTCTGACGCAGCGATCCAATGTGACAGAGAAGAACTGCCTAAAAGGATTTCCAAGGCTGTAAATCTTTATGGAAGGAGACCGCCACATCTTTGTCCTGTGGAGCAGCTGGTGGGTTCAAACTACTGACTTTTCGGTTAGCAGTCAAGCACTTAACCACTGCACCACCACTTCCATACACAGCAAAAATATACCAATTCAACATTTTCTACAGGTACTATTTAGTGACATTGATTATATTCTTCAAGTTGTGTAACCATTCTCACCCTCCTTTTCTGAGTTATTCCTCTCCCATTAACATAAACTAACTTACCCCAAGGTCCTATCTAAACTTTTGAGTTGCTATTGTAAATTTTTTCCCATGTAGATATTTCTTAAAAGAGCGTGACTCTCAAGGCAGACCTTTTTTACTGGTTAAGCTAAACTGTTGTTTGGTTTTAGGAAGACTTCAGGGGATATTTTTGGTTTAAGGCTTAAAGATTATCTCAGGGCAATATTTTCAGGGGTTCTTCCAACCTTCATGGCTCCGGGAAGTCTAGAGTCCATGAGAATTTGAAATTCTGTTCTGCATTTTCCCCCTTTTGATCAAGATTCTTCCATGGAATCTTTGATCAAAATGCTCAGTA
This sequence comes from Trichechus manatus latirostris, assembly GCF_000243295.1. Classification (NCBI taxonomy): domain Eukaryota; kingdom Metazoa; phylum Chordata; class Mammalia; order Sirenia; family Trichechidae; genus Trichechus; species Trichechus manatus. The sequence continues at coordinate 9,366,141 of NW_004444041.1, read as the reverse complement.
ATGGTAGCTGGACACCATCCAGTTCTTCTGGTCTCATGGCAAAGGAGGCAGTTGTTCATGGAGGCAATTAGCTACACATTCCATAGCTTCCTCCTATTTCTGATGCTCCTTCTTCCTGTGCTGTTCCAGGAGAATAGAGACCAATTGTTGTGTCTTGGATGGCCATTTGCAAGCTTTTAAGACTCCAGGCACTACACATCAAACTAGGAGGTAGAACAGGGGCACTAAATATGTTGTTAGGCCTATTGTCTGGGATGTCCCATGAAACCAGGACCCTAAACCTCCAAACCAAGAAACTAAATCCCATGAGGTTTTTGGTTTTACATAAGCAGCCTCAGCAGCTACTCTTTTTTTTTTTTAATCTTTGTTGTAAATATATCTATCACATAACTTCTGTCAATTCACCTTTTTACAGGTGTACAACTTATTGACAGCAATTACAATAATTGGCTGTGCAACCCTACCCTTAATCAACATGGCATTTCCATCACCATTAATCCCCACTTCTCCCTCCATCCCACCACTGGTAACCACTAATAAACTTTGTTCTCTATACATTTGCCTTTTCTTGTCTTTTTATATAAGTGACATCATACAATATTTGTCCTTTTGTGATTGACTTTGTCTTTCAGCTCCATCCATAATTTAGCATGTATCAAGACTTCATTTCTCCTACTGGCTGAGTAGTATTCCATTGTATACATTTACCACATTTTGTTTATCCATTTATCTGTCAATGGGTGTTTAGGTGTTTCCACCTTTTGGCTATTATGAATAGCAGAATTAGTTTTCATGGTGCCATTCCAAGAGTCCAACGTTCTCAAGATCTCATGTCATAGGAAATACATATTTGTGGATTTAACAATAATAGTAATCCAAAAGAGAGGAATAAACAGTCTCCCCTACTGCTTCCTGTCAAAATGTAAAGTTCTTGTTTGGTAAATAATGAAGAAACCAAAACCAAACCCATTGCCATCGATTTGTGATCCTGTAGGACAGGGTAGAACTGCCCCATAGGGTTTCCAAGGAGCAGCTGGTGGATTCGAACTGACAACCTTTTGGTTAGCAATTGAGCTCTTAACCGTTTGCACCACCAAGGCTCCAAATATAATGAAGAGTAAGTTCCAAATAAGGAGACTTGGTGGCGCAATGGTTAAGCACTCGACTACTAACCGAAAGGTCAGCGGTTGAAACCAAACAGTGGCTCCACAGGAAAAAAGACCTGATGATCTGCTCCCATAAAGATTACAGCCTAAAAACATCCTATGGGGAAGTTCTACTGTGTCCTATAGTGTTACTGTGAGTTGGAATCAACTCAATGGCACACAACAATAAGTTCCAAATGCTGAGATGAGGGTATAATTAGAGGAAAATCTACTTCCCTAAAGACCAGAAAAGTAGCATCAGAAGGACTCCGGCAAGATGGCGGTCTAGGCAGAAGCACCATGCCGTCCCTCCACAACAAAGATCCGAAAAACTAAGCCAAACAGAGAATCAACAATCCTGAAACCCTAGAACATCAAATGAAGAGATAAAGAACTCAGCC
>NW_004444041.1:9324248-9362034 GCF_000243295.1 Trichechus manatus latirostris | reverse complement strand
AAATAAATAAATAACAAAAAAAAAAAGTAGCATCAGCCATTTTTCTATAATCGATGGCCTGAGTCTCAGCCTGACATGTTCAGAAACTCATTTATTCATTTATTTAAAAAAAGATGTACTCAATGCCTACCATGTGTCAAACAAGGTCCTAGGTGCTGAGAGATAAAAATTGACAAGGGAGTTAACAACCCCTACTACCATGAAGTTTATATTCCAGCCAGGTAAAGAAACAACAGTTGAATGAACAAATGAATGAATGAGTGAGCAGTTTCAGATAGTGATAGGTGCTATGAAAAAAATAAACATGGGAGAAAGAAAACTTGGCCCCTTGCTCTAGACTCCCTAGAGTCATTAGACATAAGTAATACATCATGTACTGGTCAGAATGAAAACTTCGCATCTTGAGATAAACTACAAAAATGCAAAACACCCTAACAGTAGTCCCAAGAAAATAAAGTCTTGAGCTCTTACGTAAATAACTGTATCTCTGACTTTTCAACACTGACATATGCTGATATTTAAGGACCATTGCAGATATGAAAGTAATAACAGAACTTTTGTTATTCACTCAATAAGAATAATGAACATACTAATTGTAAATTTGTGGTTTTTTCTTTTAAATACCAGCTGTAACTTTTATTCAGGGAGCCTAGTTCATCATAAATCTGGATGGTCTTGCCAATATTGCAAGTAAATATATTTTCCTTATAGCTCAGAGTAGTCTCTGAGTTTTCCTTTGACAAGAGTAGCATGATAGTGACTGGAAGTAAAGAGTCAAGTAAGGGTCAAGAAAGATGGAGACACTAGAACTGAGACCTGAACAACAAGGAGTAGGCAATGAGAAGGGCTTTCTTGCAGAGGAAATAGCAAGGTAAAGCCCTTGAGGTAGGAATGAATCCAGTTCATCTGAGGACTAGAAAGAAGACCTGTGTGGCTAGAGTGTAAGTAGGCATGGAGAGCGCGTTAGGAGATGAGCTCAGAGAGGCTGACTGAATTAAGCCTAAGAATTAAAGACAATAATGAGAGCCAGGTTTCTCACTCTCAGGGAATGGAGTTATAAATACGAAAGAGAGAAAACCAGAATAAATCACGTAGTGTTGGATGGGAAGTGATGTGATCTCATAGATTTCAGAATATATAACCACCAATTTCTGCCAAGTTGATTCCGACTCATGGCAACTACGTGTGTCAGAGTAGAACTGTGCTCCAGAGTTTTCAATGGATGTTTTTTTGGAAGTAGATCACCATGATAAGTAAAAAAATAAATGTGTAAATGTGTGTGGACAGGCCCTAGTTTTGTTCACTGAGAGGGCCTGGGAGCAACGACACTCCAGTAGCAATGAGCACACTTAGTGCCCATATCTTGGCTTCCAATTATTGTTCTTCCCTTAAAGGAACTATGGGTCCTTGGAAAAATGGCTGAATCAAGGACTGGGACAAGGGAAGATCTGGAAACATCTTATTGTGCCAGATAACAAGGAAGTCTTCAAGAATGACATGAAAGCTGGCTTGAAGAGGATCCTAGGGGCCAAATTGGGGACAATTATAATAGCAATTGGGTACAAATAATGGTAGCACAAATTATAATCCATTAAATAAAATAGGAACCGATGAATTTACACTCATATAAATAAGTGGATTACTTAATTAATCAATTAAAATTTTGATTAAAGGAGGATACTTACAAGGTTCAAAGAACCTCTCCACAAAATATTAATTACAAGGGGAAGGAAGAATAGCCTCAAAGTGGAGAAGCCTGCCAGTCAGCGTCTTAATCAAGTGATCAAAGAGAATATCATCAGCATCAGAATAAATTAAACATGTGCGACACCTGGTAAGATGCAATGCAAAGAGAACAGTATTATTTCTGTAATATTCCTGCCAAAGATACATGAACCTGAATCTGTTGTTGTTGTTGTTAGGTGCCACTCATAGTGACACTATGTACAACAGAACAAAACACTGCCCCATCTTGCCCCATCCTCACAATCGTGCTTGAGCCCATTGTTGCAGCCACTGTGTCAATCCATCTTGTTGAGGGTCTTCCCTTTTTAATGTTGACCCTCTACTTTACCAAGCATGATGTCTTTCTCCAGGGACTGATCCCTTCTGATAAGATGTCCAAAGTATGTGAGACTTAGTCTCACTATCCTCTCTTCTAAGGAGCATTCTGGTTGTACTTCTTCCAAGACAGATTTGTTCATTCCTTTGGCAGTCCATGATATATTCAATATTCTTTGCCAACACCACAATTTAAAAGCGTCAGTTCTTCTTCTGTCTTCCTTATTCATCATCCAGCTTTCGCATGCATATGAGGCAACTGAGAACACTATGGCTTGGGTCAGGTGCACTTTAGTCTTCAAGGTGACATCTTTGCTTTTTAACACTTTAAAGAGGTCTTTTGCAGCAGATTTGCCCGATGCAATGAGTCATTTGATTTTTTCTTTCCTTATTTTTTAGTACTTAACTAATCTTTCTATGAATTGGAATTGACTTGATAGCAATGGGCAATGGGCAGCACACAATGCTTGACACACAGTAGGGCTCAATGTGTATTTATATAAATAAGCAATAAAAATCATTTCAACTGGATAATTGATAATTTTTTTTGTATAAAGTTATGACATATTATACATAAGCACTTCCCATAAGGTTAAAGGAATGCATGTATTATTCTAAGATGACTCAAGCGATTGAAGTCGTTCCATGGTTTACATCTTCTTGTGTTGCTTTATTATTATTTTTATTATGCTCCAGGCTAAAGTTCACAGCTCAAGTTACTTTCTCATACGAAAATTTATACACATGTTTTTATATGACATTAACTGCAATACCCACAATATGACAGCACACTCCTCCTCTCCACCCCGGTTTTCTCATGTCCATTCAGCCAGTTCCTGTACCTTGCTGCTTCTTCAGACCCCCTCCAGACAGGAGCTGCCCATTTGGTCTCATGCATCTGACTGAACCAAGAAGCACACTCCTCATGAATATTATTTTTTGTTTTATACTCCAGTCTAATCTTTGTCTGAACAGTGGGCTTCGGGAATGGTTTTAGTTCTGGGTTAACAGAGAGTCCAGGGACTGTAGTTTCAGGGGTGTCTCCAGTCTCTGTCAGACCATTAAGTCTTGTCTTTTTATGTGAATTTGAGTTCTGCTCCGCATTTTTCTGCCGCTCCATCCGGAACTCTCCCCTGTGTTCCCTGTCAGGGCAGTCATTGGTGGTAGCCAGACACAGTCTAGTTCTTCTGATCTCAGGCTGATGGAGTCTCTGGTTTATATGGATCTTTTGTCTCTTGGGCTAATATTTTCTTTGTGTCTTTGATGTACTTCATTCTCCTTTGCTCCAAGTGGTTTGGGACCAATTGATGCAGCTTAGGTGGATGCTCCCAAGCTTTAAGACACCAGACGCCACTCACTAAAGTGGGATGCAGACCATTTTCTTAATAAACTTTGTTATGCCAGTTGACCTAGATGTCCCCGGGAAACCATGGTCCCCAGGCCCCAGCCCCAGCTACTCTGTCCCTCGAAGTGTTTGGATGTGTTCAGGAAACTTCTTAGCTTTTGCTTTGGTCCAGTTGTGCTGACTTCCCATGTATTGTGTGTCATCCTTCCCTTCACCGAAGATGATCCTTGTCTACTTTCTAGTTAATGACTGCTGCTTCCATGGGCGTTGATTGTGGATCCAAGTAAAATGAAATCCTTGACAACTTCAATCTTTTCTCTGTTTATCATGATGTTGCCTATTGGTCCAGTTGTGAGGATTTTGTTTTCTTTGTTTTGAGGTGTAATCCATACTGATAGCTGTGGTCTTTGATCTTCATCAGTGTTTCAAGTCCTCTTCACTTTCAGCAGGCAAGATTGTGTCATTTGCATAATGCAGGTTGGTTGATGAGGCTTCCTCCAATCCTGATGTCCTGTTCTTCTTCACATAGTACAGCTTCTTGGATTATTTGCTTAGCATACAGATTGAATAAATATGGTGAAAGCGTACAACACTGATGCACACTTTTCCTGACTTTAAACCATGCAGTATCCCCTTGTTCTGTTTGAACGGCTGCCTCTTGATCTATGTACAGGTTCCTCATCAGCACAATTAAGTGTTCTGGAATTCCCATTCTTCGCAATGTTATCCAAAACTTGTTATGATCCGCACAGCCAAAACCCTTTACATAGTCAATAAAACACAGGTAAATATCTTTCTGGTATTCTCTGATTTAAGCCAGGATCCATCTGACATCAGAAATGATATCCCTGGTTCCACATTCTCATATTAATCTGGCTTGAATTTCAGGCAGTTCCCTGTCAACATACTGCTGCAGCTGCTTTTGAATGATCTTTGGCAAAATTTGCTTTCATGTGCTATTAATGATATTGTTTAATAATTTCCACATTTGGTTGGATCATTTTTCTTGGGAATAGGCATAAATATGGATCTCTTCCAGTCAGTTGACCAAATAGCTGTCTTCCAAATTCCTTGGCATAGATGCGTGAGCATTTCCAGCACTGCATCCGTTTGTTGAAACATTTCAATTGGTATTCCATCAATTCCTGGAGTCTTGTTTTTCTCCAATGCTTTCAGTGCAGCTTGGACTTCTTCCTTCAGTACCATTGATGCTAGATCACATGCTGCCTCCTGAAATAGTTGAATGTCAACCGATTCTTGTTGGTAATAGTGACTGTGTATTCCTTCCTTCTTCTTTGGATGCTTCCTGCGTTGTTTAACATTTTCCCCAGAGAATCCTTCAGTATTGCAACTTGAGGGTTGAATTTTTTCTTCATTTCTTTCAGCTTGAGAAATACCAAACATGTACGTGAATGCTGAAAAACCTTTTGGTTTTCTATCTCCAGCTCTTTGCACATGTCATATAATAATACATACACAATACTTTTCTTTGTCTTCTTGAGCCACCCTTTGAAATCTTCTGTTCAGCTCTTTTACTTCATCATTTCTTCTGTTTAGTTTAGCTACTCTACGTTCAAGAGCAAGTTTCAGAGTCTCTTCTGACATCCATTTTGGTCTTTTCTTTCTTTCCTGTCTTTTTAATGACCTCTCTTGCTTTCTTCATGTATGATGTCCTTGATGTCATTCCACAATTTGTCTGGTCTTTGGTCATTAGGGTTCAACGCGTCAAATCTGTTCTTGAGATGGTCTCTAAATTCAGGTGGGATATACTCAAGGTCGTACTTTGGCTCTCGTGGACTTGTTCTAATTTTCCTCAGTTTCAACTTGAACTTGCATATGAGCAATTGATGGTCTGTTCCGCAGTCAGCCCCTGGCCTTTTCTGACTGATGATATCAAGCTTTTCCATCGTTTCTTTCCACAGATGTAGTCGATTTGATTCCTGTGTATTCCATCTGGCGAAGTCCATATGTATAGTCACCATTTATGTTGATGAAAAAAGGTATTTGCAATGAAGAAGTCATTGGTCTTACAAAATTCTGTTATGTGGTCTCCAGCATCATTTCTATCACCAACGCCATATTTTCCAACTACCGATCCTTCTTCTTTGTTTCCAACTTTCATATTCCAATCACCAGTAATTATCAATGCATCCTGATTGCATGTTTGATCAATTTCAGACTGTAGAAGTTGGTAAAAATCTTTAATTTCTTCATCTTTGGCCTTAGTGGTTGGTGCGTAAATTTGAATGATAGTATTAACTGGTCTTCCTTGTAGATGTATGCATATTATCCTATCACTGACAGCGTTGTACTTCACGATAGATCTTGAAATGCTCTTTTTGATGATGAATGCAATGCCATTCCTCTTCAAGTTGTCATTCCCAGCATAGAAGACCATATGATTGTCTGATTCAAAACGGTCAATATGAGTCCATTTCAGCTCACTGATGCCTAAGATACTGATGTTTTTGCATTCCATTTCATTGTTGACGATTTCCAATTTTCCTAGAGGCATATTTCATACTTTCCAATTATTAATGGATGTTTGCAGCTGTTTCTTCTCATTTTGAGTTGTGCCACATCAGCAAATGAAGGTCCCAAAAGCTTGATTCCATCCATGTCATTAAGGTTGACTCTACTTTGAGGAGGCAGCTCTTCCCCAGTTGTCTTTTGAGTGCCTTTCTACGTGAGGGGCTCATCCTCCAGCACTAAATCAGACAATGTTCTGCTGCTATTTATAAGGTTTTCACTGGCCAGGTCCTTCTTCCTAGTCTGTCTTAGTCTGGAAGCTCAGCCGAAACCTGTCCACTATAGGTGGCCCTGCTGGTATTTGAATACCAGTGGCATAGCTTCCAGCATCACAGCAACACACAAGCCTCCACAATATGACAGACTGACAGACAACTTGGGGTGACCTGAATCCAAACATGTGGAAGCATCAGACAAACCAAAGTATGGAACATTTTTAGAACAAAAACAGCAATAACAACAATAGAAAAGGGGCTATAATCTTCAAAAGTGTCAGGGTCATAAAAGGCAAAGAAAGAGTGAGGAATTGTTCTAGACTGACAGACAGATGGAAACTACAGAGACATGACAAATAAGTGTAACGTGATTCTGGACTGGATCTCTTTGCTATATGACTTTATTTGGAAAATTGAAAATACATGAAAGAATTCTGTAGATTATATGATAGTAATGTATATCAATAGGAGCTCTGGTGGCACAGTGATTAAGTGCTCAGCTGCTAATCGAAATGTCAGTGGTTCAAATTCACCAGCCACTCCGTGGGAGAAAAGACCGGACTATCTGCTCCTGTAGAGATAACAGCCTTGGAAACTCTATGGGACAGTTCTATTCTGTCCTATAGGTTTGCTATGAGTCAGAATCAACTTGATGGCAACAAGTTTGGCTTTTTTTGTTTACTTATTTTGTTTTTTAATATATCAATGTTAATTTTCTGGTTTGATAGTTGTATTATGATGGTATACGCTATTCCCTTGTTTGTAAGAAATACACTAAGGTATTTAGACATGATGGGTCATGATATTGGCAACTTACTCTCAAATGATTCTGGAAAAAAAGTTATTCATATCATACTTACAACTTTTCTATAAATTTAGATTGTTTAAAATAATTTTCTTTAAAACTTTATGCAAAAGAAATCACCTTGTGGAATGAATTGCTGTGAAGTAAGAGAAATCAGGATACCAGATATGATGCTTTTGCAGTAGACCAGAAAAAAAAAAACAAGCAATAATTGTTTCAATCAGGATAGTAGCAATAAGAATGAAAAGAAGCAGAGAGATTTTGAGTATATTTAGAAGCAGCTAATAGTAAGTGGGGGTTAAAAGAAAGAGAAAATTCAAAGATGATTTCTAGGTTTGGCGCCTACACATCTGGGTGGTTGGTGATATCATTTTCCAAGATGGAGAAGACTAGGAGAAGGTTTGGGAATGAAATCAAGAGTTCTTTTCCACACAAGTTAAACTGGAGATGTCCATGAGATATTCCAGTGCAGATGCTGAGTAAGCAGTTGGAAATATGAGCCTGGAGCTCAGGGGAGAGATACAAAGTTTGAGTCATCAACACATGCATGGTTTTAGTGATGGATTGAATAAGATCACAGTTTCAATCAGGGTTCTTGGTTGAAAACAACTGGACCTCCTCCAGCATAAAGGTCAAGCAGAGAACAAGCAAATGGCAAAGGATTTGAGGAAGAACAGCTGTGAAATCGGAGGAAAACCAGAATCTAGAGGAATCACAAATGACTTGAGAAGAAAGTGTTTCAAGAACAAGGGAGCAAGCAATTCTGTTAAATGCTCCTGAGAGGTGAAGTAACACAAAAGCAGAGAAGTGACCACTGAATTTGCAACGCAAGACACATAACCTTGATACATAGACTACACTTGGCCTGGTCAGTGGCCCAAGGTCAGTCAGATTTGGAGATACTGACTCACACTAGCAAAGCTCACAAGGAACTCATGCATAAAACCTAAATGCCAACTGACTAATTGACAATGAGAAGTATAACTACTACGTGAGGTAAACAATAAGTCACTGGATGTTCATATCAGCCTGACCAGAATTCATCTCTCTCTAGGATGCCTTCATCAGAACCCAAATTTTCAGATGGTTGTTTGGTTGGAGTGAAATAAAAACATGTTTAATGACGTGAGGCTCCGATCTTCGGCTGTATTAGGAATTATCTTCAAATTAGGAATTATCAGTCAGGTGGACCAGAACTCCCTTTTGGCCAAACAAGGAGCCCTCACCTAAGTCAGCTTTTGTTTCTGTAATGGTATTTTATCTTTATTCCTCAATGGCTGACCAATATTTTTTCTCACTGACAAATGATTTACTACCCTTTCTTATGTGTATTTTAGTGCCTTCAATCAGATAATGGTCAGTTTTGTAGGTCTAGGAGCTGTTTTGAAATTGCATATATGCATTCTAGTGCATTTGATATTGATCTCATACTGTCTGTCAGGGTAATTTTATTTCCATCATTTTCAAGTTCTTTTATATTATTTTAAATCTATTTGCAAGGCTACAGTCATCCTTTTTGAACATCTGGCAATTTAAACCCAAATCCTAAGAATGGTCAAATTCTTTTGCCATCTGTAAAAACAGGTTTAGTTCAATTTTTGTTTGGCAACATTCTCAGAAAGCAATGGTTTTTAACAGATAGTTTTGAATAAATAATGAATGTAACTGTTGGACTTTAAAACTGAGAGAGAAAAACATAGATAAAAAGACAGAGAGTAACATCAATTGTCATGTAGCACAAGTCAAATCATGTTCACTGAAACAAGTCCTTACAACTGCTATCCCCAAAGGCAAGGAATCAAGTATCGTAAAAAGTTTTGTTCTCTTTGTCACAAAATACTTTGAAGATGGGTGGGAGAGGTTATGAAATCAAACAGGGATGGAGTGATAGAACTTCCTTCCCCCTCTCTCGCCCCAAATTGTTGACCCTGTGAATCTTCTAAGGAAATAAAAAACAGCCTTTTCTGCTTAGTTTAGGTTGTCATTAAAAAAAAAAAAAAAAAAAAGCTAAGGTGACAAAGCTCAAAGCATATGAGACAGGCTCTAATCTTCTGTGTCCTCTCATTTGCTTTTTCTGGGTTCTTTACCCTCCTCTTTCTTAACCAGTTAATTTTACTGATCTTATAAAAGAACCAGCCAGCTTTTGGATTCATGGATTTTATCTATCCTTGTTGTTTTCTGTTTCACTGATTTATGCACTTATCTTAATTATTTTTTACTTATGCTTACTTTTGGTTTAATTTGTTCTTCTTTTTCTAGTTTCTTAAGGAAGAATCTTAGGTCATTGATTTGAGACCTTTCTTATTTTCAATAAAACATTTTAGTGCTGTAAATTTATCTCTAAGTGCTACTTTAGCCATATCCCACAAAATTTTTTATTGTTTTGTAGTAAATGGTACACAACAAAAATTTACCATTTTAATCATCTTAATTGTTTAATTCAGTGACATTAATTACATTAGGCCCTTTACTCTCTTCTTTCCCCAGTCAGAGCCAGAGAAAGAGACAAAACAACTATCAGTTTGGGTGATGTTACTTAACAGTTTGCAATCCATCTCACTGAAGGTCTCCCTCACCCCTGCTTGCCCTCTACTTCACCAAACATAATGTCTTCCTCCAGCAACTGATTCCTTCTAATGACATGTCCAAAGCAAGAGAGTTGGACAGTGTTCTATTGTGATCCATAAGGTTTCTATTGGCTAATTTTCAGAAGATCACCAGGCCTTTCTTCTTAGTCTGCCTTAGCCTAGAAGTTCCACTGAAACCTGTCTACTCTAGGTGACCCTGCTGGTATTTGAAATACTGGTGGCATAGCTTCCAGCATCATAGCAACACTAAAGCCACCACAGTATGACAAACTGACAGATGGGTGGTGGAGAGAGAAGCTAGAGGGTAGGAATCAGGTGGCAGAAGGGGAGGTGGCAGGAGTAGAAAGAAAACTGGTTATGAATTGCCTTGTCAGCCCTCTTTAGGATTTTGGACTTTACCCTAAGAATAACAAGGAATAATTTAGGTTTTTAAGACAGAGGTTCCTTAAGAAAGATCATGGTGGTGAGAATGTAGAGGATAGATTAGACGGGTGAAAGAGAGGAGGCATGGATAGTAGTTGGGAAGCTGTGAAAGCAATTCAGGAAAAGAGAGGATGGTAGCTTGGACTATGATGGTGGTGGTGGAGTGGTGAGGATGGAGAGACTTTAAGCAAAATATTAATATATATAAAGAGACAACAGTACAGTGAAAGAGTTCAGTAACATGGAAAAATAACAAAAAGCAGAATGCAAACTGCTAGCAAGAGTCTATAAACCAGAAATCAATATAATCCCAGAAATAGTGGTCTAGGGCCCAAGAGAGAATTCCTTACCCAGAGGAATTTTGAAGTTTCCTTGACTTTATCCTTTCAGGAAACTTATTGGTTGTGTTAATTAAAGGAATTTACTGCCTTAGGTCATAAAAGGCTGATACTCAACCCAGAATCTGGGCAATGATCATTCTAACAACAGTCATATTTTTAGCAGAGGCCCCTCCCAAGCAGTTTTATGATTCTCTCATGAAAGTCCTTCCCAACCAGCTCCATAGCCCCATGTTTTATCTTGTTTATGGGCTCAAGTACTCTGCCCTTCATTATAGCATCATCATTCAATGTGCTATAAAGCTTGGGAATGAATTTTGTCCAACATTAAATGTACTCAGAGAAACATTGACATGATGACCACATTTTAGTCTTGGTATTCTGTGAACAGCCTCTCAGGAGTAATGTAAATCCAGATTTGTAGATTTATATATACATACTCTATATTTACTCTGTCCAATAATATTTGTAGTCATATCATATGCCATTTCCCTGAGGTTGGTACAAAAGGTTATAGGTTTAAATTCCTCTGGGATTGGCTACTAATTAAGTCAATTATATTTTTAACACACATGCGCTCATGCGACTTTATTATTTTTCTAAGAAACATCAATCAGAGTCCAACAAGAGGATAATAATTTCCTCTATATCCAGTTAAAGAAAGAAATTTTCCAAGGGAATAAAGATTAATGTCTACCAGTAAAGCATAAAAAAGAAAAGGGGGCAAGGGGGGAGGAAGGGAAGAAATCATTGAAATTACCAAATAAAAGTAGGAGTCCAGTTTTAAGAGAGCAAGGAGCTGCTGAAACAAAGGTTCTCAACCCTGACCTCCTATTAGAATCACTCAAGTCACTCTTATAGACTACAGAGCCCTATCCTCATCAATTAACTCATCTCTCTGGGGTGGGACCACAGGCCAAGGTATGCTTTAAAAACTCTACAGGCATTTCTAATGTTCAGCACTGGGAAGGAAATATAAGAGGATTGGTGTAGGATTTTCAGCATCCAAGAACCCATATTTGACACGTGGGGCAAGGATTAATCCATACTAAAATGTCAAACTTCTTTCTAGGCTAAACCTTTTTTTTTTTTAAAGAGTGAACAAAAGGCCCCCTTTTTAAATGTTATATTTCAAAAATGAATATAGCTTCATTGAATTTTCATCTTTTAAAAACACAAACCAGTAAGGGTTTAATATCAAGAATATATAAAGAACTCCTGTAACTCAACAACAAAAAGAAAAACAACCCACTTAAAAATGGACGAAGGACTTGAAAAGACATTTCTCCAGAAAAGATATACAAATGACCAATAATCACATGAAAAGATTGCTCAAAGTCATTAGAAAAATTCAAATCAAAACCACAATGAGATACCGCTTTATAGCCACTAGGATGGCTATTAACAGAAAAAAGAGATTGAGGCGAAGCCAACAAGGCACTATACACAGAAGCACAACGCCATCCCTCTGCAGCAAAGACCTGAAAAACTAAGTAAAAGAGATACAGTTGTCAATCCTGGAACCCCAAGCATCAAATGAAGGAATAAAGAACTCGATCAAGCCCCAAATGGAATAAGAAACTGACAGAGAACAGAGAATGAGGAAAGCTACGGAGTGGCGATCCCCTCCCAGCTAACTCAGCACAGATTCACCATCTTGGACTACAGCCACCAAGGAACGCAGACAGGGAGTATGGGAAGGCAGCTTCACGTAGCTCCCAACAGGAGACAGAGCACCTGGTAACCAGGGATACATGCTTTTCCACCCTCCACCCTTTTTCCCTCTATGCAGCCTCCACTCTCCAACGGGCCATGCTGGCTTGGCTGGAGAGACACCAGATCACTGGCTGCCAAGTCCCATTCGCCCCACTGGCCAGCCCCTTCAGTTCCATTGTTTTGTTTATTTGTTTTTTGGTTTGTTTTTCAATATTGGGTTTTTTTGGGCTTTTTTGTTGCTTCTGTCTATCTCCCTTCCTTTCCTTTCTCCCACCCAGCTAGTCCCATATGCTATCCCCTCCCCTTCTTGATGGGCTATGATTTTTTGGTTTGTTTACTTTCTTCTTCTTCTTTTTTCTTTTTTTTTGTTTCTTCTTTCTCTTTCCTTTGCTTCCTTTCCTTTCTCCTGCCCACCCAGCCCTGTACACTGCCCCCACCCCTTCTCAATGGGCCGTACTGCACCGCTTGACTGGAGAGTCACTGTGTGTGTGGCCTCCTTGCGTCTGTGCCACCATCACCAACTGGGTCCCTCCCTTTATTTTTTGTTTGTTTGTTTTTGATTTTGATTTTTTCTTCTCTGTTGTTGTTGATATTTCTTTTCTCTCTCTCCCTTCTTTTCCTTTCTCCCACCTATCTAGCCCCGTGTGCCAACTCCCCCTTTCTTGGCATGCTGCACTGTACCCCTCGGCTGGAGAGCCACTGGCACATGGCCTCCCTGGATCAATGCCACTCCCACTGGACAGCTTCCTCAGCCCCATATTTTTTATTTTTCTTTACCTTTCCCCTTCTATTTCCTTCTCCCTCCCACCTAGGTTCTGCACTGCCTCTGCCCTTTCCTGCTAGGTCGTGCCATGCCACCTGGTGAGAGAGACATCAGCTTGCAGCCACCTCAATTCCACCCTGCCTCTAACAGCCAGCTCCCCCCCGACCATATACATTTTGTTGTTGTTGTTATTTATTATTATTTATTTATTTATTTTGTTCATTGGTTGGTTGGTTGGTTGGTCTCTTCTCTCTCTTTTCCCTCTTTCCTTTCCTTTCTCCCACCCACCTATCCCCGTGAACCACCCACACCCCTTTTCAACAGATGGAGTCACACCACTCAGCTAGACAGCCACCAGCACATGGCCTCGCTGGGTCTGCCCCACCCCCACCCACTGAATCCTACCATGCTGCCTTTTTAATTACTTTCTTCCTTCATTATTTTTCCTTTTTTTGCTTTTGCTTCTCTCGTCTTCTCTTCTTTCACTCAACCACTTCGCTTCACACATCACACCTATGCCTTTCCCTCCTGCCTATATGTACCATGTGCTGAGCACCGTGCCCCGGAGTGGCACTGATGCAGTCCCCAGGACCCCACCCTGCACTGCCCTCTGGCCCACCCCAGACCCCACCCTTCACTCCGCCCTGGCCCTTCCCCATCAGCCCCAGTTCATGCCATAAACTACCTATGCCTGTCCCTCCATTCCCGCTGGACCAGCCTGCTGCCCCATAGCTGAGTGACCAGACCTGCCCACCTGAACAAGGTAGTAAAAGTATCCTGCCACAGGTGACCAAGCAACAATATACGTTCAGCCTGCCCAGACATAACCAAATAAAACAAAAAAGCAGGACAAAACAACCAAATCTACAATCAATAAACAAATAAAATTATTCCAGAATGTCCTGGAGACAGCAGACAATATCAAAACATATTTAAAAAACAGGTCAGTCTGACTCCAGAAAGTGACCAAAATAAAACACCAGATGACCTTCTGGTAGAAAAAAAGGCACTGGAACTACCGATAAGAAATTCAAAACTCTCATATTCAGTGTTCTCCAACAGATGAAGGAAAATGTAGACAAAAATAAAGAAAAAACAGACACAATCATTGAAAATACAGACAAAATCAGAGAAAATACAGACAAAGAAATGTAGGAATTCAGGAAAACAATACTGGAACAAAAATGTTAAAATAAATAAACAACTAGAAATCATACAAAAACAGCAATTACAAATCCAAGAGATAAACAACAAGATTTCAGAAATGACAGTGCTAGAGACGGTTTTAGGAGCAAATTTGAAAAAATGGAAGACAGGATCAGTGAAATAGAAGAAAAATCCTTGGACACCACTTTGAGGAAAAAAACAGAGAAAAGAACAAAGAAAAATGAAGAAACCTGAGAATGATGTGTGATAAAATCGAAAGCAAAAAATTGCATCTGATCAGATTTCCAGAACAGGGGGAGAAAACAGAAAGCACAGAGAGGATCATTAAAGATTTGCTGCTAGAAAACTTCCATAATATCATGAAAGACAAAAAGTCAACCATCCAAGAAGTTCAACAAACCCCATATAAGATAGACCCCAAAAGAAAATCACCAAGGCATATCATAATCACACTTGGTAAAACCAAAGACAAAGAAAGAGTATCCTGAGAGCAGCTCGAGAAAAACAAAAAGTCACATACAAAGGGGAAGCAATAAGAATATACTCTGATTACTCGGCAGAAAACGTGCAGGCAAGAAGGCAATGGGATGACATGTATAAATCTTGAAAGAAAAAAACTGCCAACCAGGAATAATATATCCTGCAAAACTCTCACTCAAATATGATGGCAAAATAAGGACATTTCCGGATAAACAAATTAAGGGAATATGTAAAAACCAAACCAAACTTACAAGAATTATTAAAGGGAGTCCTTTGTTTAGAGAACCAACAACATCAGACAACAATCTGAATCTAGGACATAAGACAGCATCAGCCAGATATCAACTTACATAATGAACTCTTAAGGATAAAAACTAAAAAATTTACAACAGGAAACCAGAGATGTTGTCTTAGTCATCTAGTGCTGCTCCAACAGAAATACCACAAGTGGATGGCTTTACAAAGAGGAATTTATTCTCTCACAGTCCAGTAGGCTACAAGTCCAAATTCAGGGCATCAGCTCCAGGGGAACACTTTCTCCATCGGCTCTGGAGGAAAGTCCATGTCATCAGTCTTCCTTTGGTCTGGGAGCTTCTCTGCGCAGGAACCTCAGGTCCAAAGGATGCGCTCTGCTCCCGGCACTGCTTTCTTGGTGGTATGAGGTTCCCATGTATCTCTGCTCGCTTCTCTCTTTCATATCTCAAAAGAGATTGCATTAAACACTAATCTTGTCAGCCTCATCAGTATAAACTCATCACAGTGATAGAATTTACAATACATGAGGAGATCACATATAATCTCATCACAGTGGTAGAGTTTACAACACATAAGGAAATCACATCAGATAACAAAAATCATACAATACTGGGAATCATGACCTCGCCAAGTTGCTACACACATTTTTGGGGGGACACAATTCAATCCATGACAGACATCAATCTGTAAATGACAACAATGACAGAACAATAAAAGAGGTAATAAATGTTGTAGGTGTAAAACTATCAAATGAAGAGGAAGCCAAGGTGATATTAAGCCAAAAAAGACTGGTTCAAACTTAGGAAGGTAGGGGTAAATTTCAAGGTAACCACAAAGAAAGTTAAGAAACCTACTCATCAAAATAAAGAAGACAAACATAAAGTCTCAGTAAAAACAAAATCTACAAAAACAAAAGAAATGAGAAAACTATCCACAAACAAAAGGAATTCAGCAGAGAAGAGTAAGCGGAACAAAGAAAACATCAGCATCACAAAAAAAGCACTACAAAAATGACAGCAATAAACTCACACCTATCAATAATCACACTAAACATACATGGATTAAATGCACCCATAAAGAGACAGAGAGTGACAGAATGGATTTAAAAAAAATAGAACCTATCAATATGCTGTCTACAAGAGACGCACCTTAGAAACAAAGACACAAATATATTAAAAATCAAAGGTTGGAAAAAAATATGTCCAGCAAAAAGCAACCAAAAAAGAGCATGAGTGGTAATACTAATCTCAGATAAAACAGACTTTAAAACAAAATCCACCATAAAAGACATAGAAGGACATTATATAATGAGTAAAGGGTCAATCCACCATGAGGACATAACCATAATAAATATCTATACACCCAATGACAGGGCTTCAAAATATATAGAACAAACTCTAACAGCATGGAAAAGAGAAATTGACAGTTGCACAATAATAGGAGACTTCAAAACACCACTATCAGTAAAGGACAGAACATCTAGAAAGAAACTCAACAAAAATACAGAAGATCTAAAGGCCACAATCAGCCAACTTGACCTCATAGACATATATAGAACACTCCACCCAACAGTAGCAAAGTACACATTCTTTTCCAATGATGCACATGGAACATTCTCCAGAATAGACCACATCTTAGACCACAAAGCAACCTTCAACAAAACCCAAAACACTGAGATCACATAAAGTATCTTCTCTGATCACAATGCCATAAAAGCAGAAATTAGTAACAGGAAGAGCAAGGGAAACAAAAATCAAATACATGGAAACTGAATAACACCTTGCTTAAAAACCACTGGGTACTAGAAAAAATCAAAGAGGGAATCAAAACTTCCTAGAATCAAATGAGAGTGAAAACATATCATATCAAAACCTCTGAGACACAGCAAAAGCAGTGCTCAGAGGTCAATTTATAGCAATAGATGCGTACATCAAAAAAGAAGAAAAGGACAAAATTAAAACATTAGCTATACAACATGAACAAATAGAAAGAGGACAGCAAAAGAAGCCCACAAAGAACAGATGAAAGGAAATAATAAAGATCAGAGCAGAAATAAATGAAATAGAGAATAGAAAAACAATAGAATCAACAAAACGAACATTGGTTCTTCGAAAAGATCAAAAAAATCAACAAACCATTGCCAAATTGACAAAAGAAAAACAAGAGAGGACGTAAATAACCCAAATAAGAAACAAAATGGGCGAGATTAAAACAGACCAAACTGAAATAAAAAGGATCATAACAGAGTAGTATGAAAAACTATACTCTGACAAATTTGAAAACCTAGAAAAAATGGACAAATTTCTAGAAACACACTACCTACCTAAAGTAACACAAACTGAGTTCAAAAATCTGAACAGACCCATAATAAGAGAAGAGATTGAAAAAGTAACTTTAAAAAAAAAAACTCCCAACCAAAAAAAGCCCTGCCCTAGATGGATTCACTGAGGAATTCTACCAAACATTTAGAGAAGGGCTTGCACCAATACTACTCAAACTATTTCAGACCATAGAAAAGGAAGGGATACTTTCGAATTCATTCTATGAAGCCAGCATAACCCTGATACCAAAACCAGGCAAAGACACCACCAGAAAAAAAAAATTACAGACCAATATCTCTCATGAATATAGATGCAAAAATTCTCACCAAAATTCTAGCCAGTAGAATTCAGCATCATATCAAAAAAACCATAATAATACATCACAACCAAATGGGATTCATACCAGGTATCCAAGGATGGTTCAACCTTAGAAAATCAATCAACATAATCCACCTGTCTTAGTTATCTAGGGCTGTTATAACAGAAATACCACAAGTGGATGGCTTTAACAAAGAGAAGTGTATTTCCTTACAGGAAAGTAGGCTAAAAGCCCAAATTCAGGGCATCAGCTCCAGGGAAAGGCTTTCTCTCTCTGTCGGCCTTCTTATCAATGTTCCCCCAGACTAGGAGCTTCTCCACACAGGGACCCTGGGTGCCAGCACTGCTTTCTTGGTGGTATGAGGTCCCCCACTGCCCCCACCCCTGCTCACTTCCCTTTCCTTTTATCTCTTGTAAGATAAAGGATGGTGCAGGCCACACCCCAGAGAAACTCCCTTAACATTGGATCAGGGATGTGACCTTAGTAAGGGTGTTACAATCCCACCCTAATCCTGTTTAACATAAAATTACAATCACAAAATGGAGGACAACAACACAATACTGGGAATCATGGCCTAACCAAGTTGACACATCTTTTGGGGGTACACAATTCAATCCATGACACCACCACATAAATAAAAGAATCATATGATCCTCTCAATTGACACAAAAAAGGCATTTGACAAAGTTCAACACCTATTCCTGATAAAAACTCTCAATAAAATAGGTATAGAAGGGAAATTCCTCAACACAATAAAGGGCATCTCTATAAACAACCAACATCATTCTTGATGGAGAGAGGCTGAGAACAGGAACAAGACAAGGATGCCCTTTACCACCACTCCTATTTAACACTGTGCTGGAAGCCCTAGCTAGAGTAATAATGTAAGAAAAAGAAATAAAGGGCATCCAAGTTGGTAAGGAAGAAGTAAAACTATCCTTATTTGAGGATAATATGATACTACACATAGAGAACCCAAAGGTCTCCACAATAAAAGTACTTGAACTAATAAAAAGATTCAGCAAAGTAGCAGGATACAAGATAACATACAAAGAAAAAAATGAGTTGGATTTCTATACATCAATGAAGAGAACTATGAAAAGGAAATCAGGAAAGCAATATCATTTATAATAGCCCCTAAAAAAATAAAATACTTAGGAATAAATCTAACCAGGGACATAAAAGGCTTATACTAAGAAAACTATGAAACACTACTGCAAGAAACCCAAAGACACCTACATAAACAGAAAAACATACCATGCTCATGGAGAGGTAGAATAAATATTGTGAAAATGTCAATTTTGCCTAAAGCCATCTACAAATACAATGCAATCTCAATCCAAATACCAACAGCATTCTTTAATGAGATAGAAAAACTAATAATTAACTTTATATGGAAAGGAAAGATGTCCCAGGTAAGTAAAGCACTACTGAAGAAAAAGAACAAAGTAGGAGGACACGCACTACCTGATCTCAGAACCTACTATACAGCTACAGCAGTCAAAACAATCTGGTGCTAGTACAATGACAGACACATCAACTAATGGAACATAATATAGGCTCCAGATGTAAATCCATCCACCTATGGTCATCTGATCTTTGACAAAGGCCCAAAGTCCTTTAAATGGGAAAAAGACACTCTTTTTTAACAAATGGTGCTTGCAAAACTGGCTGTCCATCTGTAAAAAAAAAAAATGAAACAGGACCCATACCTCACACCTTACACAAAAACTAATTCAAAATGGATCAAAGACCTAAATATAAAACCAAAATCTATAAAGATTATAGAAGAAAAAATAGGGTCAATGCTGGAGGCCCTAATATATGGCATAAATAGCATACAAACCATTACTAACAATACACAAACACCAGAAGATAAACTAGGTAACTGGGTTCTTCTAAAAATTAAACACTTACCTTCATCCACAGACTTCACCAAGAGTAGTAAGAGAACCTACAGACTGGAAAAATTTTTTTCTCTATGACAAATCCAACAAAGGTCCAATTTCTAAAATCTGTAGGAAAATCCAACACCTCTACAACAAAAAGACAAATAATTCAATTAAAAAATGGGCAAAGGATACGAACAGACACTTCACCGAAGAAGACATTCAAGCGGCTAACAGACACATGAGGAAATGCTCACAATAACTAGCCATTAGAGAAATGCAAATCAAAACTACAATGAGAGACCATCTCACCCCAACATTACTGGCACAAATCAAAAAAAAGAACATAACAAATGTTGGAGAGGCTGCAGGGAGATTGGAACTCTTATGCACTGCTGATGGGAATGTAAAATGGTACGACCATTTTGGAAAATGATATGGAGCTTCCTTGAAAAGCTAGAAATAGAAATATCATAAGATCCAGCTATCCCACTCCTAGGAATATATCCTAGAGAAATAAGAGCCATCACGGGAATAGACATACGTACTCTCATGTTCACTGCAGCATTATTCACATGAGCAAAAAGGTGGAAACAACCTAAGTGCCCATCAACAGATAAATGGATAAACAAACTATGGTACATAAACACAATGGAATACTACTTAACAATAAAAAACAATGATGAATCTGTGAAACATCTCACAACATGGATGAATCTGGAGGGCATTATGCTGAGTGAAATAAGTCAATCACAAAAGGACCAATAATGTATGAGACCACTATTATAAAAATTCATGAAAAAGTTTACACACATAAAGAAACAATCTTTGATGGTTACGAGGGTAGAAAGGGAAAAACACTAACTAAGTAATAGATAAGTGGCAACTCTGGTGAAAGCTAAGACAGTACACAGTACTGGGGAAGCCAGCACAACCTGACCAAGGCAAGGTCATGGAAACTTCATAGACACATCCAAACTCCCTGAGGGACCGAATTACAGGGCTGAGGGCTGGGGACCATGGTCTTGGGGGACATCTAGCTCAACTGCCATAACATAGTTTAAAGAAAATGTTCTACATCCCACTTTGGTTGGTAGCATCTTGGGTCTGAAAAGCTTGTGAGTGGCCATCTAAGATATTCCACTGGTCCCACCCTGTCTGGAGCAAGAGAGAATGAAGAAAACCAAAGATACAGGGAAAGATTAGTTCAAAGGAATAATGGACCACCACTACCACAGCCTCCACCAGACTGAGTCCAGCACAATTAGATGTTGCCTGGCTACGAGCATCAACTGCTCTGACAGGGATCACAACAAAGGGCTCAGACAGGGCTCGAGGAAAATGTAGAACAAAATTCAAATTCGCAAAAAAAGACCAGACTTACTGGTCTGACAGAGACTGGAGAAATCCCCAGAGTATGGCCTCCGGACACCCTTTTAACTCAGAATCGAAGTCACTCCTGAGGTTTACCCTTCAATCAAAGATTAGACAGGACCGTAAAACAAAAGGGGACTAAATGGGCACACCAGCTCGGGGGCAAGTATGAGAAGGCAGGAGGGGACAGAAAAGCTGGTAATGGGGAAACCAAGGTCAAGAAGGGGAGAGTGTTGACATGTCATGGGGTTGGCAACCAATGTCACAAAACAATATGTGCATTAATTATGTAATGAGAAACTAATTTGCTTTGAAAACTTTCATCTAAAGTACAATAAATAAAAAAAAAGAAAGAAGGAAAATAACAAATGTTGGTGAGAGTGTAAAGAAATTGGAATTCTCATCCGTTCCTGGTGAGAAAGTAAAATAGTGCAGTCACAGTGGAAAACAGTTTGGGGCTTCTTCAAAATGTTAAACATAGATTTCTCATATGACTCCAAAATTTTTCTCTGAGGTATACTCAAAAGACTTGAAAGCAGGGACTCAGGCAGATAATTGTACACCAATGTTCATAGCAGCATTATTCACAATAGCCTAAAAGTGGTAACAACCTGAGTATTCATCAACAGAAGAATGGATAACCAAAATGTGGTGTATCCATACAATGAAATATTATTCAGCCATAAGGAGAAATGAAGTTCTAATACATGCTACAATGTGAGTGAACCTTGAAAACGTTATGCGAAGTGCGATAAATCAGACACAAAAGAACAAATATTGTCTTATCTCACTTACATGAAATATCTAGAATAGGCAAATGCATTGAGACAAAAGTCTGTTAGCAGTTAACAGGGGCTGGGGGTAGGGGATGGGAAATGAGGAGTTACTGCTTAAGGGATCCTGAAATTCTATCTGTTGTTGTTGGGTGCCATGGAGTCAATTTTGTCTCTTAGCAACCCTATGCGACAAAGTAGAACTATCCCATAGGGTTTTCTAGGCTGTAATTTTTACAGTAGCAGATCACTAGGTCTTTCTCCCGCAGAGCCGTTGAGTGGGTTTGAACACCAACCTTTTCAGTTAGCAGCCAAGGGCTTAAACATTGGGATGATGAAAAACTGTTGAACATGGGTAGTAGTAATGGCTGCACAACACAGTGAATGTCATTAATGTCACTGAATTGTACACTTACAAATGGTTAAGATAGCAAATGTTTTATTATATATATTTTACCACAACAGAGTTTTAAAAACCACGTAAATCAGATGATGTCACTTTCAGAAATGAATATGGCTTTGTTGCTTTTTCCGTCCTTTAAAAACATGGAACAGATCATGTCACTTCCCGGTAGGTCCAGTCCTCACATTTGCAGGCCTGGGCAGAGGGACAAATGGAAGCAACATATTGCATATTTAAATATTTAAATGCATAAACCAAGCTATCAAACTGCTAAATAAAATATACTCCATTCTCCTTCTTTGACAAATATAATGTATAAAGACAAAAATAAAAATATATGTGCATGATTTTTACGTGATTAAAATTTAGCAAAGCATCAGAAATGACTGAATTTAATTATTACATACTAATTAATGTCCTGTTGCTGGGCCAGTAATGTTTGCATGAGCAATAAAATAAAGATATAGATAATTCATAAATTATTATTATTTATTAAAAAAATTCTTTTGCTTGCCTTCCTTTCAGCAAAATTAATAATTACATTGTTATAATCAAGATTCTCACATAATTTGTTTTCTATTGATAGAAATGTCAAATTAGACCACCTTTCTTGAGTTATCATTGTTCTTAGTTTTTTTATTAAGTTCCACTTGGAGAAACTTTCCCCTGCTGAGGCAGTAGCAATCAGAATTGTCAGTAGATTTCTTAAATCCACATTTAGATTCAAATTTCGCATAACATGTTCAAATATGTTATGAGGTTGCATATGGTATTTATTGCTATTGCAGAAAGTATTTCAAAATATTTTAATTTTATCATATACATTTTTACTACCTATAAAACTATTTTCACCACTAAGCAATATCTAGCACCCAGATCTATATTGTTATTGTTGCTGTTGGTTCCTGTTGAGTCAATTCCAACTCACAGCAACGTTTGTGTGCCAAGTAGAACTGCTCCATAGGGTTTTCAAGGCTGCAGCCTGTTAGAAGCAGATCACCAGGCCTGCTCCCGAGGGGCCTCTGGATGTTTTGAAACCTCCAGCCTTTCAGCTAACAGTTGAGCGCCTAAGTTTGTGGGTGTGTGTGTGATATGTGGTGCTAGCTAAAGCACAGAGCCTAAGACAGGGGTCCCTCCTGATCCTTCTAATGGCAGAACTGCTTCCCTGCTTAAAACCTTACAGTGGCTTCCCTTAAATTAGATCTAAACTCATTACCAAAGCCTGCAAGGCCTTACTTGGTCTGGCCTCTGCCCTCTTTGGAGCCCTTGTCACCCACCACTCCTCCTTTGTTCACTCTGCTCCAGCCACAAGGGCCTTTGGTCTACATCTCAGACTCTACAAACTCTTTCCTGCCCAAGAACTTTGTGCTTACTGTTTCCTCTGCCTAGCAAGCTGCTTTCAGTTCTTTACATGGCTGGCTTCTTTGGACCTTTAGGTTTCAGCTTAAACGGGCGGTATTAAAGGCACAGATTCCAGAGCTAAGCTCCCTGGATTCACGTTTGGCTATACCATTCACAAGCTGTGTGGTCTTGGGCAAGTCCCCAAATGGCTTTGTCCTTCAGATTCCTCATTTGTAGAAAGAAGACAATACTGCTTGTCTTATAGGGTTACCGTGTGGATTGAATAAGCTAATGTAAATAAAACCCTTATACCAAGTCTAACAATATATTCTATAAATTCAATAGATCATAGCTTAAGAAGTTAAAAGCACTTCCTTCCACCAAATCTAATGTAGCCTCCTGCCAGCACATTATTCTGTTTCATTTTTTTATGATGTTTATCATTATCTAGAACTACATTTTGCCACCAGACAGTCTGTCCTACTGTGGTGGCTTGCATGTTGCTATGATACTGGAGGCTCTGCCACCAGTATTTCAAATACCAGCAGGGTCACCCATGGTGGACAGGTTTCAGCAGAGTTCCAGACTAAGATAGACTAGGAAGAAAGACCTGGCAATCTACTTCCAAAAATTAGCCAAGGAAAACCTTATAAATCGCAACAAAATACTGCCCAGTATAGTGCTGGAAGACGAGCCCCCTAGGTTAGAAGTCTCTACACAATGGTCACAACAATGGACTCAAACACACCGATGATCATGAAGATGGCACAGGACTGAGCAACATTTAGTTCTGTTATACATAAGGCAGGCCATGAGTTGGAGCTAACTAAACAGTAACTAACAACAATGAATTACGTTATTTCTTTGTATAATTGTTTCTTGCCTGTCTCCTTCCACTATCTTGTGAGTTTCATGAGCGTTGAGCCCTTGTCTGAAAGTTCACTGCTGCATCCTCTTGTGCCTGGCACATAGTAGGGCTCAATAAATATTTATTGAATAAATTAGTTACTATTTTTTAAACCCTGCCGATTTTAAATCAAATCAGAAATTACAGATTTGAGAAGAAAAAAATTGTTCTTTCTCAACTCATTCTTCTCAAATTGTTCTAATTTGTGATGGGTTCATAGGCCTATGTGCAGGACTGTGACATGTCGAGAAGCAGATGATGCAAGTAATGTGGACATCATGATTTTGAAGATGGGTAATCACTAGCAAACAATGAGACAGGTATCTTTTAACAGTTCTGAGCCAAGTGAAGTCTATACAATTATGCAGTTAATTTAGTCAAGGTGGACTTCCCACCTGATTGATTCAAGCTGTTTTTTTTTTTTGTTGTTGTTAATCAGCAAATTGATCAATAAATGATCAACTTGTGCTTTGTACAGTGGAGAGGGTCAAAAACTATAGAGAGAATTACTTCCTAAAGAAAAAGAAAGAAATATGGGTCTTAATAGGTCATCATCAAAATTTGTGCATGAACACAAACCATACCAGGGATGCCACATGAAATTATAGTTTCTAAAATAAGAATCCTGTTGTCCAAGATCGGAATCCATTTGTTTGCTGACTGTTATGGATTTCATTGTGTTCCCCCCAAATATATATTGAAATCCTAACCTCTGTACCTGTAAATATGATCCTGTTTGGAAATAGAGGGGGTGTTTAGTTATGTTAACGCGGTCATACTGGAATAGGGTGGGTCCCAAACTGAATTCCTTCTGAATGGTGTCTCATAAAAAGGGAAAATGGATGTGGAAAATAGACATGGAGAAAGACA
Source organism: Trichechus manatus latirostris (assembly GCF_000243295.1). Taxonomy (NCBI): domain Eukaryota; kingdom Metazoa; phylum Chordata; class Mammalia; order Sirenia; family Trichechidae; genus Trichechus; species Trichechus manatus. The sequence goes on along the minus strand of NW_004444041.1, from coordinate 9,337,152 downwards.
CACACAAGGGGATGAGATCATGTGAAGAACCATCTGTAGGCCAAGGAACGGCAACATCTGGAGACACTAACGAGGAAACACCCCCTCCCTCTAGAGCCAATGGATGCCCCGATTTGGGCTTCTAGCCTCCAAAACTGTGAGACAATAAATTTCTGTTCTTTAAAGCCACCCACCTGTGGTATTTAGTTATGGAAGCACTAGAAAACTAAGACATTGATCATTGCCTTGCTTTCCCCAAACAGATCTGTTGAGCATGCATGACACTGGCATCAAGCCAGTGACAGTGAGGAAGCAATGAATCCTAGCATCATTGGTGTGATGTTACAGATAGCTAAGTCTCAAAAGCCTAGGTGACTTGTTCATAAAGCAATTGTTTGTAGGTATATACCCAAAAGAATTGAAAGCAGGGACTCAAACAGATACTTGCGCACCCTTGTTCATCTCAACATTATTCACAGTAGCTAAAAGGTGTCCATCAAGATATGAGATAAATGAACAAAATGTTGTATACACATACAATAGAATATTATTCAGCCATAAAGAGAAATGGAGTTCTGACATGTGCTATGATATGAATAAACCTTTAAAACATAATGCTAAGTGAGATAAATCAGACAAAAGGACAAATATTGTTTTATTCCATTTATATGAAATATCTAGAACAGGCAAACACATAGACACAAAAGTCTGTTGGTAGTTACTAGGGGCTGGGGTGGGGGTGGTAATGGCGAGTTCTTGCTTAACAGGTACAGACTTCTGTTTGGGGTGATAAAAAATGTTTTGGATTTAGTAGTGTGAAAAAGAAGGAGCAGCTCTTTGTTGCCCACAGCAGTCTGTAGTAGCAACCTGACATGTATCTCTGTCCCCTACCTCCCCGCTCCCCGGCATTCCCACAGCCCGCCTCACTTTGCCTACCCATTTCTACTCTTTGGGCTGGAAAACTGATTTGGACCCCTATGAGTTCCTTAAGAGAAAGATGAGATAGAAATAACACAAATAATGATTATTGGCATTGTATAGGGAGAAGCTATTAATCTGAACTAAGACCTGTACCACAAACGTATTAATAAAGCCAAAAATAACTTTCAAAAATGGATACCAGTTTCTCGCTGCTACAAGTATGGTGAAACATATAAGGCACAAATTCAACCTCTTCAAATGGCCTCCACAAAAACTGCTAGTAACTTATGTAAGTTCAGCCCTTCTCCACTATTCCAACACTAACATTCTGCAGAATAAAATAACGGAACACTGCATCATCTCACCGCAGTCACTCCGTACAACTACAAGGCTGCGTCTTTTTTTTTTTGTCTTTAGCACAAATTTCCAACAAGTCCCTGTCAACGCGTTCCCTTTCATTACATCCTTTTGCCCAATGGTTTACTATCAATAAAGAAAAGTCATTGTTAATAAATCTACCTCATACTATGGAAGCTAACATTCCAAGTCTTAAACAGACAAACAAGATGAGACGCCATAAATGTTGAGATGTGAATTCACTAATGTGAATTTCCTACTGTATAGGAAATTTCCAAAAGTATATTGTTTATTATCCTGCTACGGAAAGACAAGGGAAAGAGAGTAAGTGGCAGCTTGTTTACAGTCTGCTGATGCACCAATAGAGCAGCAAGAATGACAGTCTGGCAATGGTCAGTACTACCTGACTCCAGAACATTTTTGACTTCCAGTTTTGGTTAAACTTTGTCTTCCTAAGCAAGACAGAGAGTTGAGCTGATAACAATTAGGCCAACCCCACTGTTATGGATTGAATTGTGTCCCCCAAAAATGTGTGTCAACCAGGCTAGCCTGTGATTACCAGTATTGTGTGGTTGTCCACCATTTTGTGATCTGATGTGATTATCCACTGTGTTGTAAATCCTACCTCTATGATTTAAGTGAGGCAAGATGAGAGGCAGTTATGTTAATGAGGTAGGACTCAATCTACAGGATTAGGTTGTATGTTGAGTCAATCTCTTTTGAGATATAAAAGAGAGAATTGAGAAGAGAGGAAGGGGAACTCATGCCCCCAAGAACGAAGCACCAGGAGGAGAGTGCATCCTTTGGACCAGGGGTCCCTATGCTGAGAAGCTCCTGGACCAGGGGAAGATTGATAACGAGGACATTCCACCAGAACCAACAGAGAGAGAATACCTTCCCCTGGAGCTGGTACCCTGAATTTGGACTTCCAGCCTCCTGAACTGTGAGAGAATAAAATTTTCTTTGTTAAAGCCATCCACTTGTGGTATTTCTGTTATAGCAACAGCAGATAACTAAGACACCCACCCACCCACCACTCCTCTGAGATAGTCTTAGACTAAGCCAATGACAGAGCAGTTTTGACTCTGACATAGCAGCCTACAGAGAATTAGATCAGAGGGACAGGGCTGCAGCATAAGGCTGGGCAGTCTGTGGGATTCACAGAGGCACCTGGCCAAGGGGGTGCAACCCAGACTTAATCTCACTCGCCATTCCTGTTTCTGGTTTCAGACTGTCTAGACAGAGGGGGCTCCTCTGTCAATTTTGTGTGCCCAGACAGGGAGCCTTTTTTTAATTCATTAAAAGGGGCCATGACACTAGCATAAGTCTAAACTCCAGTGTTACCTCTTCTACAGTGTGAAAATTTAGGCCTTCCTTTCTGCATGATCTTTATATACTGTTGTTGTTGTTGGCTGCCTTTGTGTCAGCCCTCACCTCATGGCAACCCCATGCACAACTGAATAAAATGCTGCCCAGGTCCTGTGCTATCCCCTTGGGCAGTTGCAGATCAGACCATTGTGATCCATAGGGTTGTCATTGCTTGATTTTTGGACATAGATCACCAGGCCTTTCTTCCTAGTCTGTCTTAGTCTGGAAGCTCTGTTGAAACCTGTTCAACATTATAGCAACACAGAAGCCTCCACTAACAGATGGGTGGTGGCAGAGCATGAGGTACATTGGCTAGAAATCCGGGCCTTCTGCATGGAAGGTGAGAATTTCATTAGCACTGATCACATTGTATTAGTTTCTTTGCATATCCATCTTCCCACAAGATTGTAAGATTCCGAAACATAGACACTGAGCCTTATTTCTCTTTTTGTACCCAGTGTCTAGCATAGAACCTGGTACAAAATATATTGTGCTGATGCTGGTAAAACATATACTTTTGTATAGTGTTTGGCAGGAAAGAAGGGAGTGAGGAAGGACTGTGCTCTGTAGGAAAGGTGAAACCCGGAAAAGACCCATGAAGGACATAAGAATGATCTTGAAGTCAGGGCAGAAGACTCCTCTGCCTGCTCTTCTCTATCCTTCAACACTGTTGGTGAGAGGACAGAGAATAGAAGTCAAAATTGTCAAGGGAAGATTTTGTTAATGACAGCATTCCTCACTGAATAAGCCAACACAACTGTATGTGACTAGCACTGTCCAGTATTTTTAGAGTATGTGCTAGATGGCTTCCATCTGCCCCTTCAGATCAAATACCCACACTTCTTCATCCTACTCAATCCCCAAGAGACTGACCTATATGGACTACATCGAGAGACTTAAAGAGCATTTTGAGACAAGTCACTCTGGTGCACCTTATGTTGGCTCTTCCTCTCCTCCTCCCTCAAAAGTTATTTTTCCTGTGTGTTCCTTTAAGTGAAAGAATGTAAAAAGTAAATATCACCCTTCCCCAAACTCCCTTGTACCTCTGGGGAAGACTTTAACTAATCATGAACCCTCGGGTAAGGACTCTAACACTTCTAAGGAAAGAGCTTTAATGGAGCCTTCATTTCCATGGAAACCTGTCTCTGAGGCAGGGCACTGGGTGCTCTAGCATCAACACAGCGAATGCACTCTAAGCACACCGCAACAAATGAGTGGCTTTAAATTTAACAAATCCGAGTACTTTAATCTCTACGATTTATTATCCTCCCTGGAGGACAGGCTAGGGGGTCATTTCTCCTAGAGTTTGTTCTCTGATGCATTACTTTGCAATTTTTTTCCCAGGAAAGCACACACAGAAAATGGTTATATGTGTAGTGCACAGGAGGGCAAATAGTTAAGGCTGTTGGATTCTTCAGACAGCCAGCTTGAGGGCTCCAGCTACATTCTCACCCCAAAGGCTGAGAGGATCAGTATCTCAGCATACCAGCATCCATTCGTCTGGCACAGTGAAGACACCACTGCTGGATACAGACAATACTGCACGTACCACCCATATCCCTGACACTGAACACAGACATGGGGATGCTGCCACCAGAACCACAGCCTCGGTGCCTCCGGAAACTGGATGTCATTGCAGTCGCCACTAATCTCAGAATTGATGGTGCATGGCTTAGTTCACAGAGCTAGCAGAGTGACTGGAGTTTCTGGGTAGTGCGAACGGTTAAATACTCGGCTGCCAACCAAAAGGTTGTAAGTTCGAATCCACCCAGAGACACCTCAGAAGAAAAGCCTGGTGATTTACTTCTGAAAATCAGACACTGAAAACCCTATGGAGCACAGTTCTACTCTGACACACATTGACTCGATGGCAACCAGTGTTAGCAGAGTGATTTCGCTTATTAATTTCCCAATGAGTAACCACCAAGCCTGCTTATCGGGCTGTCTAGAGAATTACAGTAGTTTTTTATTTAATGTTCTAAATTCATTCACACTTCTAAATTTAAAGCAGTATAACACAGTTACATAAAGATGTTTTACTCCCTCTCCCTGTCCACCCCGTTGTCCCTCACAACCTTTAGGTAACCACTTTTAAAGTTTATGTATTGTTCCAGTATTTTGTTTTGCAGATATTAAAAAATAAGCTGCTGTCGTTTTGACTCCAATTCATGGTAACCTCATGTGCGTCAGAGTAGAACTTTTGCTCCATAAGATTTTCAGTGGCTGATTTTTCAGAAGTAGACCGTCAGGACTTTGTTCTAAGTCACCTCTGGGTGGACTCAAACCTCCAATCTTTCGTTTAACAGCTGAGCATCTTAGGCATTTGCATCACCCAGGGACTCCTTTGCAAGTATAATGAATACAAATAAATTTTCTCGCCATTCCCTTTCCTTACACAGAATGTATCTTGCTGTCCACATACTATATGTGTATATGTATATTCTTTTGCACCTCGACTTTTTGAGTATGCAGAGTGCTTTCTCATTCTCTTCGCAACTTCATAGATTTCCATTGTGTGGATGTACCGTAGTTTGTCTTAACCGGTACCTATTGATATTTGGGGCACTGGTGGCATAGTGGTTAAGCGCTGGGCTGCTAACCAAAAGGTCTGTGGTTCGAACCCACCAGCTACTCTGTGGGAGAAAGATGTGGTAGTCTGCTCCCGTAAAGCTTTACAGCCTTGGAAACCCTACGGGACAGTTCTATTCTGTCATATAGGATTGCTATGAGTCGGAATCGACTTGATGGCAGTGGGTTTGGTTTGGTTTCTTTATTGATGTTTTCTTGGCTCTTTCCCAATTTTTTGCTCTTATAAACAATACTGCATATGTCCTTTATAAATTATGTAGGTATGTCTTCAAAAGAAATTCCCAGAAACAGGACTGCTGGGTCAAATGATAAATTCATTTGTAATTTTGATAAATACTGGCAAATCACCCTCCATATAGAGGTTTGTCATTTTGCTCGCCCACTGGCCATGTATGAGAGTACTAATTTCCCCACAGCCAGCACAGTATGTTGTCCAACTTTTGGAGTTTTGCCGGTCTGGTAGGTGAAAAATTATATCTTAGTGTAGTTTTAAATTTCATTTACCTTATGATGAGAGAAATTTATCATGTTTTCATTTATTTAAGGCAATTTGTATGTTCTATTAATAAACTCTCTCTCTGCTACAATTAGCTAGAGTTGGTTTGTGTTGCTATATACTGTTACATGATTCAAATATCTTCTCTCCCGGCAGCCCGAGGGTGTCTCTATGCACTTATTTTGATGTTGGTCCTCAAAGTACAAAAGTGGAGCAGCTGGATTTTACTCCAAGCAGATGCCCTTCTACAGATAGAGGAAAAGGAGTCAAAGGTGATTGTAAGCAGTCTCCACCTTCACCACTGACTCCATCTTCCCAGGACTTACCAGGTTTTGCTGTTAAGTATGAGAAGCATTGGTGGGCTGAGCGGTAGAATTCTCGCAGGAGAATCCGGTTTCCATTTCAGTCAATGCACCTCATGGGCAGCCACCACCTGTCTGTCAGTGGATGATTGTCCGTTGTTATGATGCTGAACAGGTGTCAGCAGAGCTTACAGACTAAGATGGACTAGGAAGAAAGGCCTAGCAATTTACTTCCAAAAATCAACCAATGAAAACCCTATGGATCACAGGGTCTGATCCAAAACTGATCATGGGGATGGCACAGGACCAGGCAGCATTTCTCCGTTGTGCATGGGGTCACCACGAGACAGAGCCTGACTCAACAGCTGCTAATAACAACAACATGTTAAGTGATTAAGTTGGGAATAAGTAATATGGTAGCCTATCAATACACCATTTTTTAAATTTCTAACTACAGTTCATATTCCAGTAACTTTGAAACTTCCACAGATATTGCATTACTACATCTTCTTCCTCTTCACTTCCACTCTTTTTGCTTTCCTTTTATTCTTTCTCTCTTAATTTTTTATTCCTAAGAGACTCAGTCATTATAAACTGAGAAGGCAAGTGAAATTGGTGATATCATCACACTTTTCCTCTATTCTCCCATAACATATGTTGTTTTTATTGAATTTCAAAAGCTTCATCCAAGTCTTGAATTGAACCTGACATCAGCATGCAGTTTACTGAGTTGAAATCTCAACGTGGAGAAATTCAGGACTGGGAGGAATCCATGCTAGAGGGAACTTTCTTGACTTCAGAGGCCAACTCTAGCCAAGTGGATTGGCAAAAGCCCAGCACAAACGAAGAAGTGGACGTTGCTGGGAGGTTCAAACCAGCAGTTAGGACTCAAAACCAGATTGTCTAGCCAGATACAGTACCGAGAAATTAGAAAGGCTCCAGCAAAACTGCCCAGACGTGGCAGGATCCCACCAGAGGACATGAGGGTACAGGATACAGGAACTAGTACTAGAAAGAGCCAAAGGGTGCTAACCTGGGGCTCATAGTTGAGTCTTTGGTGCCAGAGAAGATTACGTAAATAATCAGGAAAGAACTATTAAGTGAGGAGTCAAGGACAAAGGGTATTCCTACATCCCAGGGCCAGTTTATAAATATATATACATATATATATATATTATTCAGAACTACATGGAAACAGAAAATTAGGTCAAAGTTATTTTTGTAGTCATTTTGATGAGAAGTCATTTTAATATGACCTATAAAGAAAACCATTACAACTTCAGTCTTTAAAAAAAAATTATCAAGTTGGGCTATAGATATCTACGTCCTATCACAGATCCTGGAGTGAACAAGGTTTAAGGCCAAGATGAGGGTCAGGAGTCATGTGGGATGGGAATCAGGAATGTTTGTGGCACATAATACATGACAATTTAAAAAAGTGAAAACTATATGTATATGTATATATATTATATATATGTACTGTGTGTGTGTGTGTGTGTGTGTATATATATATAGGGGCAATAGTGATTCAATAAGGAGCCCTGGTTGCTCTACAGGAGAAAGATGTGGCAGTCTGCTCACGTAAAGATTACAGCCTTGGAATCCCTATGGGACAGTTCTACTCTGTCCTATAGGGTCCATATGAGTCAAAATACACTCGACTGCAACGGTTTTTTTTGTTCATTCGTTTGTTTTTTGGCTAAGGTGGTTGGTTCAGCAGTAGAAATCTCACCTTCCATGCGGGAGATCTAGGTAAATTAAGTTCCAGGTCAATGCACCTTATACACAGCCACCACTTGTCTGTCAGTGGAGGTTTGTGTGTTGCTATGAAGCTGAACAGGTTTTAGCAGAGCTTCCAGTCTAAGACAGATGATCTACTTCTGAAAATCAGCCAGTGAAACCCTACGGATCACAATGATCTGATCCACAAGTGATCACATAGATGGCACAGGACCAGGCAGCATTTTGTTCTGTTGTGCATGGATTTGCCATGAGTTGGGGGCTGACTCCACAACAGCTGGTTAAGTAGTTGCTGTCAAGTTGGCTCTGACTCATGGTGACTTTGTGTATAACAGAAAAAAATGTTGCCCGATCCTGTGTCACCTTCATGATCATTGGTATGTTTGAGTCCATTCTTGTGGCTATTGTGTCAATCCATTTCATTAAGGGCTTCCCTCATTTTCACTGACCTACTTCACCAAACATGATGTCCTTTTCTAGTGATTGGTTTATCCTGATGACATGTCCGAAGTAAGCAAGTCAGAGAGTTTCACCATCCTCGCTTCTAAGGAGCATTCTGACTGTATTTCTTCTAAGATTGATTTGTTCATTCTTCTGGCAGTCCACAGTATATTCAGTATTCTTTGTTAAGACCACAATTCAAATGCATCAATTCTTCTTCTGTCTTCATTTTTCATTGTCCAGCTTTCACATGCATATGAAGCAACTAAAAAGATCATGGCTTGGGTCAGGCATAACTTAGGCATTAAAGTGACATCTTTTCTCAAACTTTGAAGAGGTCTTTTTTAGTAGATTTTCCAATGCAATACAGCGTTTGATTTCTTGACTGCTGCTTCCATGGACATTGATTTTTGATCCAAGGAGAATAAATTCCTCGAAGACTTCAATTTCTTCAACATTTGTCATGATTTTTTTATTGGTCCAGTTGTGAGGGTTTTCATTTTCTTTATGCTCAGGTGTAATCAATACTGAGGTCTGTAGTCTTTGATCTTCATCAGGGGGTGCTTCAAGTCATCTTCGTTTTCAGTAAGCAAGTTTGATCATCTGCATATCACAGGTTGTTATTGAGTCTTCCTCCAGTCCTAATGCCACATTCTTTTTCTTATAGTCCAGCTTCTTAGATTATTTCCTCAGCATGCAGATTGAACAAGTAAGGTGAATGGATACAACTCTGCCATATGCCTTTTCTGATTTTCAACCACACACAGTATCCACTTATTCTGTTCTAACGACTGCCTTTATACACACAAACCAGTTGCCATCGAGTCAATTCAGACTCCTGGTGACCCTATAGGACAGAATAGAACTGCCCTATAGGATATCCAGGGAGCAGCTGGTGGATTTGAACTGCTGACCTTTTGGTTAGCAGCCAAGCTGTTAACCACTGTGCCATCAGTGGTCCAAGCAATATATATTATGTATATATGTGTATATGTATATACATATATGTGTGTATATATATACAGAGAGAGCTCCAAGCAATACATATTACGTATATAAGTGTATATGTACATACATATATATACATTATACATAATATATACATACACACACATATATATACACATATACATATACTTATACATATACATATATACATTATACATAATATATACATACACACACATATATATACACATATACATATACTTATACTTATACATATACATATACATATATATATATATATATATATATATATATATATATATGGAGCCCTGGTGGCACAATGGTTAAGAGCTCAGCTGCTAACCAAAGAGTCGGCAATTCAAATCAACCAGCAGCTCCTTAGAAATCTTATGGGGCAGTTCTGTATTTATATTTATATTCAAAGTCATGAACCACTTTGAAGAAAGCTATATCAAAACCTCCACTTCACTAAGGTTATCCTCTGGAACACTAGAACCCCATAGGGTGTGTAGCACTTGGGAGCCCAAGAATTGAGGCCAAACCTCCAGATTATGAACTGGCTGAACATAATTATGTCAAACCCTACCAATCACAGTGTACCTTTAGGATTCTTTCAGAGTAAGGACAGTCCCGGACCTGCAGGGGGAAATTTATGAAAATATTTAGACCAAAAATTTGGTGAGAACAAACAGACCCGAGGGAGAGGCTGATGCTAGAGATGAAAAGCACATGGACCATCTCTTTCCCACAAATCCAAATCTGGCATCTGGCCAAAATGGGCACCTGGTCTTGCTCACATAGGCCAGGCCAGATTTTTCATGATTTAGTTACACAGAAACACAGTAAGTGAGACTTTTCTGTATTATCAAACCTCATAAAGCTTTTGTATAGGATAGTTGATTACATGTGACTATAACAGTCCACATGGAAAACATTCACTTAGTTTATGTTTCTTCGTTATCTTCTCAACTGGCTTTCATGGTACGTGTAAAACTGCAGTTCAAAATAAATCTTACTCAGTGCAAGGTTTAAAAACAAAACTTTTTAAACTTTCTCCACTCAGAATCTATATCACATAAAGTATATAGCTCTGAGCTCTGAGCTAAGTACAAAAATAATAATTTGCCTATTACAAATGAGATTGTGTATTTGACGAGTTTTCTATATGGTTCTTTCTTGCTGTCTTCTTTCAACAGTATGTTTCATGCAACCACCTCAAAGCATGAAACCTGTTTTTCTGATGCAGGACCTTGTCACTACCTGTTGTCACCAGTATGGCCTCCCCCACGTCTCATTAGGGTTAGGTCTTTCGCAGCTGGAGCTGTCAATAACATCACTAGGTTACTTTTTATGTTCTTTTTTTTTTTTTTTTTGCTCTAAATCCTCTAATCCCGGCATTTGCAAACCAGCCATAACAAGTGTCCACGGAGCTTTCAGCAGACATTAACTAATTCATTTGCCACACTAGCCCCTTTGGGGGTACTGACATGTAATAGGATACCTGTCAGGACACTCTTGCAGAATGGGAATTAAGGGAACATTTTTTACAGGATGCTAGTAGCATGTCTGAAGGAGCCCTGGTGGTGCAGTGGTTAAAGCTTTTGTTTGCCAACTGAAACGTCAGGGGTTCAAACCCACCAGCCGCTCCTCAGGAGAAAGATGTGGCAGTCTGCTTCCATAAAGATTTGCAGCTTTGGAAACCCTATGGGACTGTCCTACTCTGTCTTCTTATAGGGTTGCTATGAGTCAGAATGACTCAATGGCAATAGGTTTGGGTTTTTATTTGTTTGTTTGTTGTGTTTTATAGTATTGTGTCTTGATAATTTATTGAAACCACCTGGTTTCAGATATTCTACTCTGGATAATACTCGATTGCATTTTTTTATTTTTAAAAAATTTCAAACCTACTGAAAAATTGAAGGAATAGTATAAGAATCATCCATATACCTGTACTCTAGATTCACCAGTTTTATACATTTTGTCACATTTGCTTTATCTCACTCTCTCTTGTTTTGTATAAGTGTACGTATATTCATTTCCTAGGACTGCTGTAATGAGATACCACAAATTGGGTGGCTTATAAGAACAAAGATGTATTGCCTCACAGTTCTGGAGGTTAGGAGTCCAAATTTAGAGTGTCAGCAGGGCCATGTTCTCTCCAAAGTCTCTAGGGGAAGATCCTTCCTTGTCTCTCCCAGCCTCTGTTAGCTGCAGGTGTTGGGTTGCCGCTGCAGCATAACTCCTACTTCACATGGCGTTCTTCCCTGAGTGTCTCTGTCTCTGTGTCTCTTCTCCTCTTTTATAAGGACACCACTCAGATTGGATTAGGGCCCACCCTACTCCAGTATGACCTCGAGTTTCCAAATAAAGTGGCCTTCACAGGTACCTGGGGTTAGGGCTTCAACATGTCTTTAGGGGAGAGGGGGAGACACAATTCAATCCATAACGATAGACAGATAGACAGACAGATAGATAGATAGTAGCATTTGAAAATAAGTTTCAGACATCACACTTCAATCCTAAATATTTCAGCACATATCTCCTAATAAATAAGAACATTCTCCTATATGAGCCCAGTACAATTATCATACCCAAAGTTTCAATATCAGTATGAAATACAGTCAGTGTTTGAACTTTTTCGTCTGACCCAATAAAGTCCTTAAAGCTGTTTTTCTTTTTTTAAATCCTTTAATCTAGAACCATTCCCCCTACCTTCTGCCTGCTCCTCTTTTTTTTGATCTTTGTTCACATTGGTATTTTTGACAGGTCCAAGTCAATTGTTTTATAAAATGTTCCACATCCTGGATTTGCCCAATTGTTTCCCTACAATTAGACTCAAGAGAAGCATTTTTGGCGAGAATCCTATGTAAGTGATGTTGAGTTATTTCCACTGTATCACATTAAGAGGTGCATCATGTCTCATTATTGGTGATGCTAAGTTTGATTTCTTGGTTAAAGAGGAGGCCACCATGTTTCTTCATGGTAAAGATATCTTTTTTTTTTAATTTGTTTTGTTTTCTTTTCTCTCTTTTTCCCTTTTTGTCTTTCCTCATTGTTCAGTTTCTCGTCTCTGTATATCTTCCTTCTCTTTCTGTTCTCTGAAAAGCTGGCATTGTATACCTCTACACCTTCTAGCCAGGCTGTACTTCAAAATCTGGGAACAACTTCCCCAGACCTCATAGCCACTCCAGTGGGATCTCTGAGAGCTTTGCTGTTCTTTTTCCTCTCTGATTTTTATTAATTCATTTTTTTCTTTTTTTCTTCTTCTTCTTCCCCTTTTTGTTTTTCTCCATTTCATAGACTCTCATCTGTCCACTCCAATGGCAAGCTCCCCAGCACTCTTTTTTGTTTGTATGTTTTTGGCGCCTGTTCCTCTCTCCTCTCTTCCATATCCATCTTAGCTCCACACATAACAATCTCGCCCCTACATCCTGCCTATCTGCACCATGTGCTTAACATCACACCACCAAACAGCATAGGCACGGCCTACTGGAACCTTCCCTGCACTGACTACCAACCCGCCTTGGTGGCTGTAGTAAGTGCCACAAACAACACATCCCAGTAACTCCTCTTCAGCTAGACATGCCCTGCCGTACCATATCTGAGTGACTGACCCTGCCAATTGCAGAAGGAGGTGAAAAGTATCATGCCCACAGGCCAGAAAACAACAAACAACACACAGCCTGCCTGCTCAGACATAGACAAATTTTAAAAAAAGGACGAAACAAACAAATCTACAATC
>NW_004444041.1:9279734-9324148 GCF_000243295.1 Trichechus manatus latirostris | reverse complement strand
CTGTATCACATTAAGAGGTGCATCATGTCTCATTATTGGTGATGCTAAGTTTGATTTCTTGGTTAAAGAGGAGGCCACCATGTTTCTTCATGGTATACATATCTTTTTTTTTTTTTAATAAATAAAATAGTGAATTTTTTTTTAAGATGATGTGAAAACTTTTCCCTGACAACTTTTCACCCATTGGTTTAACCATTGATTGATGAGTCTTGCCTGAATTATTATAATGTTGGTTGCAACATGCTGATTTTCTAAATCAATCATTCCTTCTACATATATTAGTTGGCATTCTCTTGTAAAGAAGAGTTTTTCCTGCTCTCTGCCCTCACTATTTTTAAAAATCACTATGGGACGCAATGATTCTTTTAAAATTCAATATGTTATCACCCATTATTGTCACTATTGTTTTTGATGTTCATGTTTTTCCTAATACGGCCAAGGTGGTGCTTAAAGTTGGTAAAATTTATAACTTTACCATGTAATTATATATTATAATTAATTACAAGCATGCAATTATGCTGCAAAAATACTGGTTTAACCTCCAGTCCCTCATCACTGAGGAATTAATAATATAACCCAAATGCCTTCCAAGAACCCCACCTTCTGGAATCCTCCTTCTCCTTATTATTCAAACAAAATAGCCTGTGCTCCTACCCACAAAACTGTACAAAATCCTGCAGCATCCCCGATATTTCTGAAGGTTTGGGGTAGTGCGGCAGAGTAACAGTTCCTTGTGATTCCCTATCTCTTCTCACTGCCATCTCAATTCCCCATCCCTTCAGGCCACGCCAACATGGCCTCTGCATGCTGCCATCCTCTGCCATATTTCTCCTCATCATGGATCCAGCCCCGTAATTTATCAAGGCTCTGATGACAATATAGAGTTGTCACAATACCAGATAGGAAGTAACTTAATATTCCAAATCAGATATCATTGCTCCTGGACTCTTTTCTGAGCTCCCTTCCTGGGCAGTTTATTGCACTCATTCTCCTTATCCAGTCCACCTTGGTTCCTTTCAGCAGCTTCTTCACCTCTGAGAGAGGCACCAGGCACATGCAAATGAGGTGGCCACAGTAAACACTTCATTCATGGGGTAAGTGTAGAGTCACTCAACAAATTCATTCTCTTCTTTTCCTGAATCATCTACCTATATATGTCCTTTCAATCACCTTCCTGCCTTTTCACCCTGATAATCCATCTTTGCATCACCTTCAGTAGTGGCCGGCCCTCTTGCATCCTGTCCCTACTGGCTAATCCCAGTGGCAATCCCTCCTGACTTACCCCAGCCTCAAGGTAAGGTTTGGACACTCTTAGCAGAACTTTCCCAATGGCCGTCTTCTTCTTACAACCACTTCTCCTATCCTGCTGTCACTGTTCATAGCTCTCTCTATAGAAAAGCCATCAAGCTTCTGTACTGGACACCCTTCCTGCACAATGCACAACTTTCCTTTGTGACCAGCCTAACCCATTTGACTCTCTGCAGGAGAAGGAGTGCTGTTGAGTCACAACTGCAGTTCTGGATCAGAGCATTCCAGCTCCCAGAAGAAGGGGCATGAGAAATATATCCCTTCCTGGAAATAAACATATGGGATCAACTCTTCGCTTTAGAAGTCATACATATTCACACACACAAACGCACTTTTCATTTACATTACTCCTGACCACAGCCCTAGAAGAGGGACGTGTGAAGTAAAAAAGTCACTGAAAAGATAAGGAAGTCAATGGTCTAACTAGCAGCACGCACAAGTGGCAGCTCCACTGAGGAGCACTGACTTTCCGGAGTCATTTGGAATTTTCTGCCTCATTTGGTGCTTATAACCTGGCCCAATGCCCACGGCAGCAAGGATCTTTAGCTGAACAATTACAAGCAAGATTAACAACCAGGAAACAGCGATCAGGCCTCAGCCTTGAGCATAGACCACACTGAGCTGCAGTAAAGTATAGAACATCCGTTAACTAACTATGAGTCAGTTTAGCATTGGGAGACTTTGGTAAGTACACTGCAGTCAGGCAGCTAAGGTGGGATTAATCAATAGTACTCTTCTTCCCCAATCGACTTTTTAACAAATTAGAAGAGAAGCAAGGAATAAGGTACAGAACAAGACGTCACCTTTATCAGTGATAAAGCTGAGAGTAGAACATGTGGCTCAGGTGTGCAATGATGAGGAGCAGCCTAAAACGAAACCCCAGAAGTAGACAGACTTCACCAGCAGCCACAGGCCGTGCTGGTTCATTGAAAGTGCCCCGTCTGGGGCCTGTCCCTGTAACACTTTTGGCAAGAGATGAGGAGAGAAACACAATACATGTGCATATATTTGTAGGCAGCTAGACTTCAAAGAGAAAAAAAAAAAAGGAGACAGGGACAGAGACAGGTGTTGTAGGTCCTCATTCCAAATGCCCCAGTCAGGTCATTCACTCCTCCACAGGGGAGAAATCCATGAAATATGTGAGGACGTAGACTGAGGTGAACAGATGTCATTCTATGTAAAGACAAAGGGAAAGAAAATTAATTTTTCATTTACTGCACATCTCAGGCACTCCTTTTATTTAGGATGTGTTACTCCCTGGGCCATATATTATTCAGGGAGGCATTATATTATAGGCATTAAGAATATTGTTCTGGAATCTGATTGCCTGAATTCAAAACCCACTTTATCACTTCCAGAAAGTTTCTTAACCCCTCTGCACCTCAATTTCCTCATCTGTTAAAAATGTAGGGGGTGCAAGAAGGGCATTATGATAACATTAATAACTCTTCTCATAGTTTTGATGTGCGAATTAGACAAGATAATGAGTATGAAGTACTTAGCACAGTGTCTGGCATATAGTATGCATTCAATAAATATTAACTATTATTATTGCCAAAGTACTGTTTCTGAATGTTTCCATGTGTCGTACAAAGATTCTTTTATCTAAGGAACTTGAGAATTATTACAAAAAGTTAATATCTAGATTAATTTGATCAAAGCTTAGATTAGATCAATGGTTCGCAAACAAGGGTCACCTTCCAGGGGACATTTGGGGATGCCTGGAGACATTTTGGGTGTCACTACTGGGGGTTGCTACTGGCACCTAATGGGTAGAGGCTAGGGATGCTGCTAAATATCCTACAATATAGAGGACAGCCCCCTCCCTCCAACAAAGAATTATCTGGCCCAAAATGTCAGTAATGCCAAGGTTAAGAAGCCCTATATTAAATAACTTTGGAATTGAGTTGCATGAGAAAAGACCTTTTTACTCATATTTAATTTTTAGGCAGCTATATGTAATGTGTAAATTAAATACCGGAATATCATCAGGTAGTCCCGTAAGAGAAAGATGGAATAGGAACATGAAACGCAGTAACAGTTTTGTTGGTTCTCTCTTTTTTTCCCTTTCTTCCCTTCCCCCCTACCCTCAGTTAAAGAATAAAGAGATTCTTCTGGATAATTCATAAGAAATCAGTATTCAGCTGCATCGTCCTACTCCCACACCCAATAATGAATATTTTTAAAGTCTCCCCATTATGCTGCTTTCTCGTCCACAGTTGGCAACGGAAATTTCTGTAGGATGGAAGTTTCCAACCTATGATCTATGGGGAGGCCTCAGAGAGGATTTAACTTTTTCCAAGTGATTTAGTTTCAGCCTTCGCCCTTGTTTCCTGAGAGATAACTAAGCCCTTGTAATTTCCTGAGTAACTGAGGTATCTTTAGTGGTGCAGTGGTTAAGTGCTCATCTGCTAACCCAAAGGTCGGAGGCTCCAACCCACCAGCCACACCACGGGAGAAAGATGTGGCAGTCTGCTCCCGTAAAGATCACAGCCTTGGAAACCCTATGGGGCAGTTCTACTCTGTCGTGTAGAGTCTCTATGAGTCAGAATTCACAGCAACGGGTGTGATCTAAACAATACCTGAGGATTTATGCAAATGAGTGGAGGGCTGGCCAGGCCACAAAGATGACCTGGGAGAGTGATATAAGGTGACCTCAGGGAGAGAGGGGAGCATGATTCAGTCAATCATGCCTATGCAGTAAGGCCCCAATCATGACCATGTAAAGAAGCCAATAAAGGTTCTGGATGCAGAAGGAGAAGGAGGAGACGGTTGCCTGAGAAAACACAATTATAAGTGGCTTAAACAATGTCGTTGCTGTTAGGTGCCATGAAGTTATTTCTGACTCATAGCAACCCTATGTGAAACACTGCCTGGTCCTGCACCGTCCTCACAATCATTGCTATGTTTGAGCCCATTGTTGCAGCCACTGTGTCAATCCATCTAGTCAGGGTCTTCCTTGTTCACTGATCCTCTGCTTTACCAAGCTTCTCATTTTGAGTCATGCCACATCAGTAAATGAAGTTCCCAAAAGCTTTACTCCATCCATGTCATTAAAGTTGACTTTACTTTGAGGAGGCAGCTCTTCCCCAGTCATATTTTGAGTGCCTTCCAACCTGACGGACTTATCTTCTGGCACTATATCAGACAATGTTCCACTGTTAAGGTTTTCACTGGTTAATTTTTTCAGAAGTAGACCACCAGGTTCTTCTTTTTGGTCTGGAAGAGTCTGGAAGCTCTGCTGAAACCTGCCAATCATAGGTGACCCTGCTGGTATTTGAAATACTGGTGGCACAGCTCCCAGCATTACAGCAACACTCAACCTGCCACAGTACAACGAACTGAGAGACAAGTGGGGGGACTTAAACAATAGGATTTATTAACTCAATTAGCAAGAAATCTAGGGGCAGAGCAATTTTAGAGCATTGGTGCAGTGGCTCAATGACATTTTCAAGGTCATATGGTTCTTTCCATTTTACCAGCCTCAGCTGGTTAGCTTTTGATGTCAAGCATGTTCCCTCATGGTTCAAGAACACTGCACAGTCACAGCCACATCCAAAGATGAAAGAAGAGGACAATTTCTTCTTGCACATCTCTTTTTATCAGAGGGAAAATTTTCCCCAAAAGTCCCTCCCAGGGAACTTTCCCAGATATTTGCCTGAGGCGCTACTGATAAAAATAGTTCACATGGCCAAGCTCATGCTTTAAGAAGGCAGGGAAAACAAGTAAACACTGGAATTTTTTAGCCCTAGTACAAACATTTAACATGCTTGGCTGCTAACGAAAAGACTGGAGGTTTAAGTTCACCCAAGGCACCTTGGAAGAAAGGCCTGGTGATCTACTTCCCATAAATCAGCCACTGAATACTCTGTGGAGCACAGTTCTACTCTGGCACACATGGAGTTGCCGTGAGTTGGGACAGACTCGACAGTAACTGGTTCGTTATACTGAGAGTGGACACTTGCAGCAAAGAATTAGGTACCTAACCCAATGAAAGATAAGAAATGGAAAACATGGTGACGAGAGCTTCCCTGACCAGACCCAGGAACCAGGTATGATCCCTTTAGATAGGGACTGTAAGTTAAAGATGAAGGGAGTCACATCTACTCTTGCTCTAACACCTACATTAGCTCTGATTTCTCTTACCAATCTAGTTTCCTCTTTATTACCAAAGGTCTTTAAGGAATGAGTTTTCTTTATTTTTATGGTCAATCTAAATTCATTATAGAAGATAGAAAACATTAACAAGCAAATATAAGAAAATGTAAGTTACAGCACACTGAGGAAATTACTGTCAACAGCTTGGTGTATATTCCTTTAAACATTATTGTATTAACATATATACATTTTTTACAAGATACTTTTCTTATAGAGTTTTTTCTATTGCAATACTTATAAGAATATAAGACAAACTACTGTGTTTAACTTTAAAAGTTGAACTATTTTGGAAAATAAATTGAACTACTTAGAAAGCAGCCGGTGTCAACTGATAAACAATAGGAAAAAGAGGTAAAAGGGTTTGGAATAGTGTCAATTTAAATTTATCAAGTTTATAAATCAGTTAATGTGAAGCTACATGTATTTGGCTGGAGTGTAATGTTTGGTGAAATTAATATCCAGCCCAATATTTGAAACAAGAACACCATTAGCTTTCCATGCATACCTAGGTTTGCTTTGACTATTGCAGGCATAAATTGTTCCTTCTATATTCTTGCAAATAATGCTGTGGCATTAGAAGGATTTAGTGTATTAAATGTTTGTTCTAGTTTGCAAAAACATCCACACAAATAACACCTTAATCTTTCAGAGCTTTTTTTGAACTTGTATCTCAAGTAATATATTCAAATTCCTTCTAAAGTTCATTTATTAAATAGCAAATATAGTAGCTTTAAATTAACCAGCCTCCCAGAACTGTTTTCCTGTTCTAGAGGATATCTGCTCACATATCATGGATATCATGACAGCTTGATAGAGTGAATTTGAATAGCCGTTTTGACTTTTCCCTTTTGATGTAGCTGCTTGGTCATGGGTACGTTGCGGTGTTGTTCCAGTCCCAGCTCTGCTCTTTATCAGATGTTTGTTCTGTGGCATATGGCTTAACCTTTACAAAGTCTCCATTTTCTCACTTGTAGAATGGAAATGATAATGTCTACCTCAGAGGCTTGCAGTGAGAACTAAATGAAATATTTTTAAGAGTTTGTGTAATGCCTGGGACATATCACTTGCTCAATAAATGGTAGCAGTGACAAAATCAGCAATGGTATAACGATGATGATGATGAGGATGATGATGAGGATGATAATGCAGCAAGAGCATGTACAAATTTGGACACAAATTATGCTCTTCCCCAATCTGAGAGTTTAGTACAGGCATCTCTAAATATAAGTACAATCAAAAATCTTTATTAATTATGAACTTACAGAGTTAAGTTGAGAAAAACTAAATTTGCATAAACTGTAGCATCAGAAGAACTTATTAAGTAAGACAGCAACCATTTGTTAAGTAGTGGCACTTACTGACCAAATGTGATGCCACAGCCCAGATGTACTTTTCACATCTATCCACTTTCTCAACTTAATTGATTGATTGATTTTCAGTGTATTAATGACTCACTTTGTGCCAGGTGCTTGCTAGGTGGTCCTGTGTTTGTCTCAGTATGTCATAAGTTCTACTAGCTGCTAATGGAGAGTCAGATTATGACACCTATAAAAGAAATGTTTATGACCTAGGAGTGGGCATAAAGAAAGGAAAGAAGGTTTATGGTTGAAGGAGAGACTACAGCTTGGGAAATATTGCAAACTGACCAACTAAACAAATATAAGTAAGGAACTACTACCATTCCCAGAGAACCCTCATTCAAACTTTGACCACCATCATACATGTAATGCTGGGCACAGATGTGGTTTCTTAAACAAAAATTTTTCAGAAGCAGGTGGCAGTGTCTACCTGTCTAGGATAAAACTCGCTATTGTACTATTTCCCATTATGTTAGAAATTGGAGTAGAAATTTTTTGATGTTGACTTCTGCTGGGACACTTTTCCACCACTATCCCGCCTACCCCCACTCAACGTTATCATCACTAAAAAGAACAGACAAGAAAATCAGTCATGTTTTTCTATGAATTAGACACAAGAAAAATTTGGTTTTGCTGCAGGAGTAAACGAAATAAAAATTATTTTAAGAAGTAGGGCTTTGTTAATCTCAAATGACATTTGTTTAAGAAAGAAGATGTGACCACAGATTGTTTACACACACTGACCTCCCCCCCCCCCAAAAAAAGGGAACATGGAAGTAGAAGATAATTTGGAACTTTACTTTTGTACAGAATCTGTCTCCGACAGTTATGGTGACCGCAGATCATCTGCAGTGTGGTTTACCCGGCATGTGAGTCCTGGTGTATATCCATGTTCGTACGTATGTATGTAGGTAGAAAATTTTTAGCCAGCAGCTGATGGAAAAACATTTGCCGGCAGTGTTTTGAAATATAATTCTATCTTGGATGACAATCGCTCAGTGTACATTTGACATGGCTTTCTACAAATGCATGACTGGCAGGCTTAGTGATAATAGTATGGCTGAAAATTTGATTCCGGCTCAGTGTAACCATTGAGCATGTGTCCATTTGTCTCCTCCCATACATATCCTACTCAACAGATGGGGTAGGGTGGGGGGCTGAGAACCAAAGAATGATCATGACTCATTGTCTGTCCCACAAATACCTCCTTAAAAAGTTTAAACACTCATTTTTCAGAGCTCTTTGATGTATTGTGTTTGGTTTAAGGCCACTTTGGTTTTGAAATGGACTGTAAATTCTCAAGTCTCTGAGCGCATGAGTATAGGAGGAAGGGAATTTTCTCCTTGGTGTTCTTGCCTGAGATCATTAAGTTAGGTAATATTGAATTTGAGCTAGCACATTCACAAATTCCAGCCTGAGCATTTATATGGTGACTTAAAATATTCTCAAATCAAAATTTGAGTGGGGGAGCTTTTTAATGACTAAATCTGATAAGTGAATAAGCACACCCTTGCATACAGAGTCACTCAAGCTCTACCACAGAAGCATCAATCCTCTTCAGCAGAGGCTTACTGAGAGGGGAAGCGACGGAGAGAAAAAAAAAGGGGGGTAGGAGGACAGAGGAAGGGAGAGAGAAATCAAGAAAGGAAGGAAGGGAGGGAGAAAGGAAGGGTGGATGGAAGGATGAAAGGAAGGAAGGAGTTTGCACACAAAAACTTAAAACTTACAGAGTAGATAAAAAGTCCTGAAAAATTAAGTACAAATCAAATTTTAGGAAATCATTTCATATTTCTCCATAAATTTATATCATTATTTCAGAAATCCTGTAGCTGGTTTCTGATCGGTTTTCAACTTGCCAAAGCTCTTATTGCATTAACTTTTATTCTAGTTATTTATGAATGCTCCACATAAACTATGTTTCAAAGGCAGTGCAGCATAGCCACTAAGACCAACGTGTGTTAGAATCTTGGCTCCGTTTCGTACTCTGTGTGCCTTACACTAGTTATTTAACCATTCATCAGTAAAGTAGTCACGGTAATATCTGCCCCTATACAAGACTATTGTGAGGATAAAATATGCTACTGAACATAAAGTGTTTAGTAGAGTGCTTTGTCCCTAGTATCATTCAATAAATGTTAACTGCCTGTGAAAGCCCAGTTCTCATCTGTCGCTGTATACCAAGGGAGCTTTTAAAAATACTGAAACTCAAGTCTCCTCCCATTCCAGTGGAATCTGAATCTCTGGGAGTGGGGCCTGGGCACATATGTTTTTAAACACTGTTTTGGTTATTTTAATATGTAATCAGGGTTAAAAACCACTGTCAGCATTTTATAGCCAAGGACTGTGCTTAATTTGCTCACTATTTCATCCTAGGACCTAGCACAGTACTTAATACACGGAAGGCACTCAATGTATCTGTTGAACAAGTGAATAAAACAAGAGCTAGCTGTTGAACTTTTTTTTCAAGGGAATTCACAACAAATACCAAATACATGGACTGTCTATAAGCCAGGGAAGTTCCAGTGCCTGAACAGAAAGTTGAGTACCACAAATCTTCCCATATTTAATTCCCAAGCAATGGAAACGCATGCCTTTGCAATCATCATTCTACTATTTCGGATAATACAAGAAGTGAATAATTCTCTTTAATCCATAGAGCAACTAATAACAGCTTTAAAAACAATTTCTAAAAACCTTTCTCTAGAAGAGTCGTGTGTAGCTTTTTGTCTACACAGCACACTTATGAGTACAAGACTTTTTGTCCATGTACAAGAAGGGATTAAAAGCCTCAAGGCCACAGCAAGTAAGTCAGAAACAATTACAGTGTAATCATTTCTATGGCTGAAAAAAAAATCTTACAAGATTTTTGAAAATTTGCTTGATTTTTCAACCATTTACTCAGTCTTACAGTAGCAGAATTCTTTATTGCCCTTAATTTTCTCCCTTATAATCTCATGAGACAAAGTTCTCACATATTCTAGTAAGCATTTGATATATTTTCAATGCCATTTTACTTCCTCCTTACTAATAACAAATTGTACTCACCTCTATGCGCACCCACAACCATCTCAGCTTCACTTTACATCTGACTGAGATCTTCAAGACAGACAGTAGGTAAGCTCAGCTGTAGCAAAAGGAAGCATATTCACTGATTGCACTAGTCAGCTATTTTATAATAATGCTATGTAACAAAACTCAGCAGCCTACAACAGCAAACATTTATTCTGTCTCTCATGGGACTACAGGGCAGTTGTAGTTTGGCCAATCTAGGCTGGGTTAAAAAGCAAACATGTCACTTTGATGACTAAGTGCACCTGATCCAAGTCAGGGTGTTTTTAAGTTGCCTCATATGCATGTGAAAGCTGGTCAATGAAAAAGGAAGACAGAAGAATTGATGCATTTGAATTGTGGTGTTGGCAAAGAATACTGACTTCCAGAGGAACAAACAAATCAATCTTAGAAGAAATATAATCAGAATGCTTCTTAGAAGCAAGGATGGTGAGACTTCCTCTTGCTTATTTTGGACATGTGATCAAGAAAGAGCAATCACTAGAAAAGGACATCACGGTTGGTAAAGTGGAGGATCAGCAAAAATGAACCCTCAATGAGATGGATTGACACAATAGCTGCAACAATGGACTCAAACATTCTAATGATCATGAAAATGGCACAGGACCTGAGTAACATTTTGTTCTGTTATACATGTGTTTGCCATGAGTCGGAGTCAACTGGATGGCAACTATCAACAACATCATGGGTTCAGCTGAGCTTCAGGCTCTGGGTCAGCTGGGCGTGGCTCCAGGCTATGAGTTGCAGATCTGTTCCACGTGTTGCATTCTGGAGCCTAGGCAAAAGGGCATGCTCTTTTTGTAGCAGATCACCAGAAGGCAAGAGGGTCAAGTCCAACCATGTAAATACCTTTCAAGCAACTGCTCACATCACATCTAATTACACCTCATTGGCCAAAGCAAGGAACAGGGGCAATTCCCAAAATCAAGATGCGGAGGAAGGGAAAAGTATACTCTACCCATCATGGAGCCATGGCAAGTGTATGGCTGCATAGTTTTGTTATTGGGAATTTAGTCCACCACACTGAACAACAGTTAGTGGCACATGAGTTGAGAACCACTTGCCCCAGAGAATGTGGTAAGTTGGCAAGCAATGTTCATCATCACACTTACACCTTAGATGGATACCTTTCCAACTGGTTTTCCCAAAACATCAAAATGGTTCCCTGCTTGCCTGAATTTAAATTTTTATTATTAGAATCTCATATTAGTTAAACAACCAAGATCAGAGAATCATCTCAGAAGAATCCATTCAAACTTTAAAATATTACTTGGGAGGCAGAATAGTAGAATGAGCTCTGTATCAGTAACCAAGCAAACCTAGGTTTGATTCCTAGTTCCTACACTTACTAGTTATAAGACCTTAAAGTAAGTTGCTTAAATCTCTGGGGGTAGTGGGGGTTAGGGGGCTTTGTTTGCTAGATTTTCTTGTGTTTGTATTGTTTATGTCTGTAAGTTGGAAAAAGTATTGATCTCATGGAGTGGTTGTGAGGATTAAATGAGCAAATGTAAGAAACGCATCTGACGCATGATTGGTGCTCAATTCACGTTAGTTCCCTTTCACCACTGGCTTACTTACCAGTTCAGTTGTTCATTTTCCTAACAATAGAGGAGTGAGAAGAGAGATGGTGACTATATATCCTGAATTTTTTGGTACAGTTCTTATCTCTCTAATTATATTTATACTTATCACACAATGCATTCTTGCTTCTTATTTAGAAAACACCATCATTCTTAAACAGATGACCTGGAAGTTTCATATAAGAAAGAAGATGGGCATCACCTTCTTCCCTCACCTCCTTCATTAATCCTGTCTTGCTTAACTCTAATACACACTTTACCTAAAATCCCTTTACTCTGTAAAAGTTTTCTTGACCCAACCTCGCTCTCATATTGGTCTGGGTGCCCTTCCTGTGTGCTCCTATAAAAAACCAGTTGCCATCAAGTTGATTCCAACTCATGGCAAACCCATATGTGTCAGAGTAGAACTATGCTCCAGAGCATTTTGAATGGCTGATGTTTTCGGAAGTAGATCACCAGGCCTTTCTTCTGAGACACCTGTGGGTGGACTCGAACTGCCAATCTTTCGGTTAGCAGCCAAGGACTTTAACCATATGCACCACCCAGGAATTCTTGAGCTCCTATTTAAAAAAAAAAAAAACCCATTGCCATCAAGTTGATTCCAACTCATAGAGACCCTATAGGACAGAGTAGAACTGCCCCATACAGTTTCCAAGGAGCGCCTAGTAGAGTCCAACTGCTGACCTTTGGTTAGCAGTCGTAGCTCTTAACCACTATGCCACCTGGGTTTCCTCAGCTCCTATAGCATGCTGTAATTCCCCATATTAACATTCATCACAACATATTGAGATTGCGGGTTATGTGGATCCCCACTACACTATAAACTCCTGTCTGTCTCGTTCATTATGTTTTTGTAGCATATAGGAGACATTGTTGAACATCTGTTAATTTTGCCTGGCCAACATCCAGTCCTTCTTCTTATGATGTCTTCTTGATGATATTATTTTTGTTCCAGGATTTAACCTTGATTCAAAGTCTACCCCTGGACCTTTCACTAAAATAAAACAACACATTGCCTTTTTTGCTCACAACAGTTTGAGTTGGGTTTTTGAACTTCCAGCTGAAACAATACTTATAGAGATGCTAGTTTCTGAAAATGAGGGTATGGCCAGTTATAGACTAAAATATGAAACTTGATGAGTCCATGTAGGATGGACTCTTTCCCTTCTGTCCTCAGCGGGAGGCAAGGTTATGGACTAGGTGCGTGGAATGGGGCATCGGACATGGAATGGGAAATTGGGCATGGAAAGTGACATTGGAAGTTCAGTGACAGATTTTTCACCTACCATGCAGGAGACGCAGGTTTGATTCTTAGCCAAAGCACTTCATACAAAGCCATCACCAATCTGTTAGTGGAAGCTTGCGTGTTGCTATGATGCTGAACAGGTTTCAGCACAGCTACCGGACTAATATGGACTAGGAAGAAAGGCTTGGCAATCTACTTCCAAAACTCAGCGAATGAAAACCCTATGGATCACAGCGGTCTAATCCTCAACTGATCATGGGGATGGCACAGGATTGGGCAGCACTTTGTTCTGTTGTGCATCGGGAAGCCAAGAGTCAGCCTGGCAGCTAATAACAACAACAGCAATGACATGGGCAGGGCACTGACCCTGTTGCTTTGAGCAAGTCTGGAACCACAGGCCCTGGGCACAGGGGCTTGAAGGAAACCACCAAACAGTGAGAAATGTGGACGACACTAAAAACAAACTTGTCCAGCCTTCTCATTTGGCTTAGGAAACTCCATCCCCATCCACAGGAAAAAGCACAGTCCCCTGATGACCTATAGAGGGTATCAAATCGCTCGGCTTCAGGAAGAAGTCGATGTGTATTTATAGGAGAGAATGGAACTCATTAGTACCATGACATTCCCAGGGCAGACCTGGTCATGGAGCTGCCTGTCTGCCTTTGATGCCGGCACGATACAGCTGCTTCTACACATTTGCTCTGAAAGTGAGATCAGACACCTAATCCTCCCCTACAAGCCATTACACGTTAGAAAGGCCTGGTTCTCCCCTAGGCTGCCTAGAATCTTTGGATCTATCATGTTTTTCTCCACTCACATGAGCCAGGATTTTCTTCCCTCTGCCTTCATAAAACTCTAGATGATTAAGGGATTTCAAACAGTAGTGATGTATTACGTGACTTCTTAAGTTATTTGATAGCCTAAACCTCATTTAATGTTCAAAGAAATGTGGTGAGCACAAAGAAAATGGGCATTCCTGGACATTTAGCTATGTGGCTGCTGACAGCTTTCCAAGAGAATACTGTGGCAAAGTGACTGATGCACATTAATCAGAGCCAGAGTTTGTGAGAAAAACAAGTATCTGAGTACTTGGGCTTTGCACACATCAAACACAGCCTGGCCAAATATTAAAAACATATTGCTTGTTAATTGCTATCTGTACACATATGGAAATGAGGAAGGTAGGGGCAGAGCTAAGTCCCCAAAATCAAGAGCTGCTGATTTCTGATCAGGACCAAATCAAGAGAGCTATGATTTTCAAGTCATGTTCTTCAACCTCCATTCCCTCAAGTGTGGGTCTGGCAGGAGACTGCTGGGAATTCCATAATGATAAACTGATTAATTCTTGTCACCATCAATATTTTCTTGAAGATAATAATAATTCCTTTTTGCTCTTTTTCTCATTTCTTAATGAATTCTGATTTTCAGGGGAGTATATTGGATAAGGAGTCCCTGGGTGGTGCAGTTAACGCACTCAGTTGCCAACCAAAAGGTTGGAGGTTCACCTAAAGTACAATAAAAAACCAAAAATAAAATAAAATAAAAACAAAAAGTTGGAGGTTCAAGTCCACCCAGAGGCGTCTCAAAAGAGAGGCCTGGTGATCTACTTCCAGAAGGTCACAGCCAATGAAAACCCTATGGAGCACAGTTCTTCTCTGAAACACATGGGGTCACCATGAGTTGGACTCAACTCCATGGGAACTTGTAGTGGTACTGATATACTGGATAAAGATTTCAGCAAATTTTTATCCTTTTTTAATGTGAGTTGAATTTTGTAGGGTTGAGTATTATTTCAAAGGGTTTTGTGGTATGAAAAGTTTGATAATGGCTATGCCAAGGTATTTCTCAGTCCTAGAACTTCTGGTTTCAGTGTGATCCGTATATACTAAATCAAACTCTGACTAAATGGAGTGTCCTCTATGTTCACTTCATTACTGCCTTTCCTTTTCTCTTTACGTCCACATATTCCTACCAAAAACAGAAGAGCTATACTAAATGAAACTAAAAATACTTCCAAAATATAAATGAACAAGTAGACGTTCCTCTTTTGTAAGTCAAAAGCTCATGGTGGCCATTGGCAGAAACCCACATCATACTAATGTAAAGTGTATTATAGAATATATTGGGAATCTCAGGAACCCACAGGATGGGCAGCCAGGAAGACAGACTGAGCAGCAACTGAAACCAGCCTGGGGTGCCTCTAGAACTGTCATGTCTCCCATCTCTCTCTCTCACACACACACACACAAATGCCAATGTCTATCGTCTCGTTTTCTCCAACTCCAGCTTGGCAAGAGATCTGACTGGTAAAACCGCCAAAGCTTTCTATCTCCAATCCCAGACTGGACATGCTAGTTACTCTCTCTGGTCACAAGTTCAAAAGCCCTGGAGAAAGATATTGTTTGATCCAGCTTGGTTCTGATGCCTATCCCTGGAAAAACCAACACTGGTCAAGAGGTAGGTCTGCAAGAAAATGGCACCACTCATTTAAACCATAGGCGTTAGAATAGAGGAAGGAGCAGCCATAAGAGGCAATACATGCAGGCATTACAAATAATGCTTGCAAAAAGTAGATAGAGATATTGGAACACTCCAGTGATCAATGTTAAATAAAAACAGCAGGTTATAAAATACATCTACAGTATGATAACCATGTTTTAAAAAATGTAAACTTGGTGTACCCTTCATTACAGCAGAAACCTCTCTACCTTATTCATCACTTTATCCAAACGTTGTCTGGCATATCACAGGAGCTCAATAAATATTTGTTAAATGAATAAGCACAAAAAAAAATTGGGCAGGAAACAATGACAGAAAGTATATACACCAAATACTAAAAGTGGTAATCAATGTGAGATTACAGAAAATTTTAATTTTTCCTGATATACTTTTCTGGCTGCTTTAATAGTCTACAATACACATGCATGACTTTAAGGAAGCCTTATGAGAACAGGAGGATTGTGTGTTTTACTGGAAAGAAAAATGGGAATGTTGTCATGTTCCCTTGAAAACAATCAGTAGTTTTGCCCCGAGAGGCCCTGGAGATGGGAACTTGCAGGGCTCTCTGCCTCCTTTAGCTCCAAACAGGCCAGCTGGAAGTGCAGGTTCTTCTCGAAGAACGAGCTTTTTCAAAGCTGTCTTCTCCCTGACATTAAGATAACAGAACAGGACTCTGGCTCTGAGGCCCACGGTGTGGAACACCTCACTGATTCAATGGCTCAGTGTTATTTTCAGCTCCTCCGGTGGCAGCTGCCAGGAATGTTGGGAGCTTGAAAAGCACTGAGGCGGAGCTGTTCGTCTCACCTGTGTGAAAGGACGTCAGCTACTCTACACCTCTAAGAATTTGGCAGCTTGAAGAAAACACAGAGATCACCTCATCCATCCCTCTTTTTACAGGAGAGGAAACTGAAAGGCAGAGTGGTGAAGTGACCTTTGGAAAGTTACTTAAGCCATCTGAACCTCAGTTTCCTCACCGGTACATAACTGGAATAAGACTGGCGGTAATGTTGCCAACGTACAGCTAGCTCATCTCGGCATGGTAAAGAGACACAAAACCAAGAACCAAAACTGTTGCCATTGAGTTGATTCCGACTCATGGCGACTCCATGTGTGCAGAGTAGAATTGTGATCCATAGAGTTTTCAAGGCTGTGACCTTTTGGAAGTAGATCACCAGACCTTTCTTCCAAGATGCCTTTGGGTGGACTTGACCCACAAACCTCTCAGTTAGTAGCTGACTGCTTAAAGGTTTGCACCACTTAGGCAGCCTAAAGAAACACAAATCTCACTAAAAAGGTCTTGGAGAATAATAATGTATTCCACTGGCAGAGCACACAGAAAAACTTCCTAAAGTTCTCTTTATGCATCTTTCTTCTTAAAGCCCCATGCCTCACTGCATTTGCTCTGATTCTTCTTTTACTCAACTTAAGATCTACACCCCATCTAGCTTTCCTCTGCTCTGGCTAGCTTTTCCTCCCCGCTCTGAGTTAACCACCCCCACCATCTCTGCAATCTTTCTTAAGCAGCTCAGTCTGGCCTCTTCCAATTCCCCCTCCTCATCAGGACAAGGAAAGGCTAGTAGCCGACCAAGCAATCAAAAACAAAACAAAAGGATTCTGAGCCTGTCTAATTTAATGGGCTTTTTTCTTTTATCCTTTACACATGTGATATTGTTGTTGTTGTTAGCTCCCCTCAAGTCAGCCCCAACTCATGGCAACCTCACACGCAATAGAACCAAACATTGCTCAGTCCTGTGCCATCCTCACAATTGGTGTGTTTGACTCCATTATTCCTTTCACTGTGTAATTTTTGTGCCTTCCCATTAAGGGGACCCATCTTCCAGCATTATATCGAATAGTATTCTCTTGTGATTCGTAGGGTTTTCACTGGCTAATCTTCAGAAGTAGATCGCCAGGTCTTCCTAGTCTGTCTTATTCTGGAAGTTCCGCTGAAACCTGTCCACCATGAGTGATACTGCTGGTATTTGAAATGCTGGTGGCATAGCTTCTGGCATCATAAAAAACAAACAAACCAGGTGTTGTGGAGTTGATTCTGACTCATGGCAGCCTCATATGTGTCAGAATAGAACTGTGTTCCATGGGGTTTTTGGTGGATTTATGGGTAGTAGATTGCCAGGCCTTTCTTCCAAGTTACCTCTGGGTGGACTCAAAACTCCAAACTTTCTGTTAACAGCTGAGTGCCTTAACCTTTTGTACCACCCAGGAACCCCCTTCTAGCATTATAGCAGCACAAAAATCACCACAGAATGACAAATTGACAGATGGTAATAATCCCTACTTCAGAGTTGGGAAACCCGGGTGGCATAGTGATTAAGAGCTATGGCTGCTAACCAAAAGGTCGGCAGTTCAAATCCACCAGGCACTCCTTGGAAACTGTATGGGGCGGTCTACTCTGTCCTATGGAGTCGTTATGAGTTGGAATCGACCTGACAGCAATGGGTTGTTTTTTTTTTTTTCCACAGAGTTGTGTGTGAGAAATAAATGAAGCAACTGAAGTGAAGAGCTTAGCACATCATGAGTGCTCAGTAACAGTTTCTCTTACTTCCCTCTTCCCTAGACACAAGGAGTCTGACCAGTAAGTACAACTATAGAAAAAAATAACTGAATGCTGTGAACCCTAAAGGCACTTCTGTTTCCCTTACGGCATAGTACTAGGCAAAACTGCAGCTTCATTTTAGCCTTGTTGTATTTAAGTACCTCACCACTCCATCTTTACTTCTCTATTTCCTCCCTGGTCCCTCTCCATCTTCTCAATCTTTTGTTGCATTTCTTAAGAACTCTGGAGAATGGCTGGCAAATAGGACTGATGAGCTGTTCATGGATTGTAACCTCAATACCCAAGCCCTGACCTTCACCCAGACTCCCTGTCATTAGCTCTCACAGACCTATATTCTTCTTCACAGAACTCACCACAATTACAATCCATTATTTGTACAATTACTTGTCTTCTCTGCTAGTGTAAACTCCATGAAGACAAGAACCACAAGGGTCTTATTTGCTGTATATCCCAGAGCCTATCATAGTATCTAGCACAGAAAAGAAGGAAGGGAGGGAGGAAGGGAGGGAGGGAGGGAGGGAGGAACAGCAAGAACTAAAGAAGCTACCCCAAATCACTATGTTTCTTTGGAGGCTTTGGTAAATTAAAATTAATCATACCTAAAACCAGTCGATGTTTTAGGAAAACATTGAGTTTGCATAGAACATTAGGCCAGTTTCTCAGATAAAGTCTGTACTTGAATCTATTGTTGGAATTTACCGACAAATGTAAGGTTCTGTCTCTAAACATGCAAAATCTCTTCTTTCTGATGATGCTTTCCAACAAGATAAATAAACATGTGAAGAGTGAACTTCATAAGGTTTGTGTTTTAAGCAAATGATGAATCATCATTTCTCAGAATCCTTCCCTAATGAGTCATGCCATAGAGAAGCACCGAGGCATTTCATCAAGGTGCGTGTGTGATAAACTCACAAACAGATCATTCTGCCCAAAGAAATTGGAGCTCACTTTGCTCTACACCCTCCTCCTGACCTTCTAAGACACTTCCCAGACAATAAAAGGACCATTAGTACCAGCCTAATGCATTCTACTCCACCATCCCACCTTGTTATCCACCCAACCGCTCCCACTACTTTTTCTTCTTGCCGTGCACAACTATCTTTACAGATGTGTGTGACAGGGTCCAGGGGCATTATAGCAAAAGAATTTAGAATCAATTCGAGGCATCCCTATATTTATATCTTTTGGCCATTCTGTCATATTACTTGGCTGTCCTTGCTCAGAGCGCTGCCTTTCTCCCTTTTAGAAAGTTACCTCACTTTCAGAATCTTCCCCCAAAAAAGTTTCCATCTATTTTTTTATGCAGAGGAATGCATCTCTTGGTGGTGGGGGGTGGGAGGTTACTTATCGAAGACCATAACAAAGCTTTGAAATCACAGCCTGGGAGGACTTAATTTGGTTGCTAATCAGGAGTTATCCATCTCCCCAGTTATTGTCTGAGGGGGTCAAGAGAGTGTCTACATTTTCAAGTCTCAGTAATAATTATTAATCTCTTCTTCCTTTGCTCACCCAACACTTATTTTTCCTTTGTATACTTATTGTGTGAATCTCTTTCTCTCTCATGATTATGAGAAGGGTTTTTTAAAAAGATTTTCTTTCAAATAATACACAAGTATGATTTTTCATAAATACATAGACGTGATTATACTAAGATTATTTCTAGTTTGTGTGTGTGTGGTTTTTCTTTTTTTCTTTTTTTTTCCTATTTTGCTTGATTCTCTTTTTCCCTTCCTTCCCTCATAGTCAACTACCTAAGATATTTATCCTTCTGTATTTTCCTTCATGCTATAGGGTCACTATGGGTCAGAATCGACTTGATGGCAACAGGTTTGGTTATTTTTTAAAATATGTATCTTTTATATATAAACACCTGTATAAATATAACCATATATAGCAGGACATTGCATTTTTGTTTTATAAAAATGGGATCACATTTTACAGATTCTGTACCTTGGTTTTCTCACATAACAATAACTCATGGAAATTCCTTCCAGTCACCTGGTATAGGTTTCATTCTTTTCGTTTAATGGTTGTGTAGTACTACATGGAATGGATGTACCGCAATTTATTAAACCATTTCCCTAATAATAAGCATTCATTTTCCCCAGTTTTTGCCATTACACACAGTACTGTAATAAATATCCTTGAACAAATATTCTTAAGTCCTGGTGCTTTTCTTTTGAACAGATGGAGTCTCAGAAGCGAGATTTGCTAGGTCAGGGGATATGTATATATTTAATTTTAATAGCTATTTCTAGGTTATTTTCAAAAATACTGTAACAATTCACATTTCCATCAGCAGAGTATGAGAATACCCTTTGCATCTTCAGCCCAACAGCAAAAGATATTATTACTTTTATATCTTTTGGCATTCAGTTAGGTGTAAGGCTATCTCATTGTTATTTTAAGTCGCATTTCCTTGGCCTCTGGTGAGTTTGGGCAACAGCTCGTATGTTTGTTAGTCATTTGGATTTGTTCTCTTATGGAGCATCTCTGAATATCCTGTGCCCATTTTCCCATGGAGTTTTTATCATCTTTTTCTTGTCAATCTGTAAGAGCTCTTTTTATATTAACCCTCTATTCATCCTGTGCATTGCAAATATTTTTTTCAAAATCTATTATTTACTTATTGACTTTGTGACAGAGCCCTGGTGGCCCAGTGGTTAAGAACTCACCTGCTAAACAAAAGGTCAGCAGTTCAAATCCACCAGGTGCTCCCTGGAAACACTATGGGGCAGTTCTACTCTGTCCTGTAGGGTCACTGTGAGTCAGAATCGACTCTACAGCAATGGGTTTTATTTATTACTGGTTAGGGCTCAGACTGTGAATTTTCATTTGAACGTATAGGTTTTTCTCCAGTAGAGATACAAATTCTTTCTGTCCAACAGAGACAGTAACTCCAAAGTTGGCTTTTATTTTTCTGCAGGACATTAACCTATTTTGTCTCTAACTTAGTAAGCTTGTTTCAGCTTGTCTTTCCTATGTAACTACATAAATGTCTCTTCTCCAAATGCTCTTTGAACCAACTTTATCATTTTACTAGTTCTGTCATTAATGAGTTAAATACACCTTTGACTTGTGCTCAATTTATATTTATATGAGCCTTTAACTTTTAAAAAACTATATTTTGACACTGGAATTTATTTGTGTAGCTTATGTGAGAGAAGTTTAATTTTAGTTTCTTCCACATGAATGGTCAGTTTTGCCAACTCTATTTATTAAATTATCCATCCTTCCCCCTCTAAAGAGCGATGCTTAATTTTTCCATGCCTAGAACAAAACCTGATATATAGCAGGCATGCAATAAATATACTCTGGATGAATATAATATATTCTCATGTGTACTTGGTTCTACTTTCTGATTCTCTGTTCAGCTCTTCTAACCTATTCAGTCTTTTCTTTTACCAATACCATTGATTTTCTTACTGTGGCTTTATTGTATGCTCTGATATTTGAGAAGACAAGTCACTCTTGATTAGTTTTTTTTCAAAAATTTCTCATCTATTTATAGATATTTATCTTTCATATAAAAATTAAGATCATTTTATCCAACTCTAAAAAGAAAACCCCTTTTGGAATTTTACTGAGAATTGTAAAGTTTTCTCTTAATTTTGAAAAAAATTGATATTTTTTCAATTTTAAGCCTCCTATCTAAGAACATGATGTGTCTTTCCACTTGTTCAGCTCTTACCTAATGTCTTTCTCTTGTCTTTCAATAGAGATACGTATTTTACGGTTTTCTTCAGATAGGTCCTGTATCTTATTATCTTTATTACTAAGTATTTTACAGATATTGTTGCTATATCAAACATAGAATATTTTTCCCATTTCCGTTTTCAGATGCTTTTTGCTAGAACAAAAGAGACTATTGATTTTTACACCTTTATCTTGTATACAGGTACCTAAATTCTCATTAGTTTTAGTAGTTCCTTTAGTTTCGCTTTGCTTTCATCTTTCTCTGGCCCTACAGTGCTTTCAGAGTAAAAAACAAACCAACGAACAACTCAAATTTTTTTTTCTTTCTATCTGTAAGCATTTATTCCAACTGGCATCCCACCCTTCAACACACTCCATGTTTTTTACCTAATGTCTGTATTAGTTTCCTAAGACTGCCATAACGAAGTGCCACAAACTGGGTGGCTTAAAAGAACAGAAATTTACTGTCTCAGAGTTCTAGAAGCTAGAAGTTCAACATCAAGGTGTCCGTAGGGTCATGCTCTGTCTAGAGGCTCTAGTGGAAGATCCTTCCTTGCTCCCTCTAGCTTGTGGTGGTTTCTGGAAATCTTTGGCGTTCCTTGGCTTGAAGACACATCACTCCAATCTCTGCCTCCCTCTTCACACAACCATCAGTCCTCTGTGTCTATGTCTCTTCTCTTTTTATAAGGACATCACTCATAATGAATTAGGACCCATCCTAGTCCAGTAGGATCTCAAGTTAACTGATATCTTCAAAGACCCTGCTTCCAAACAAGGTCACATTCACAGGTCCCAGGGAGTAGGATTTCAACATATCCTTTACAGGGACACAATCCCATCCATAACAATGCTCTAAAACCTGCCATAAAAAATGCTTATTTTTGTCTATGTCAAGATTCTGCCCCAGAGAGAAGTAAGAGCCCCGCAGGAATGCCATCCATGAGGAGACTGTCTAAATGTACAAGTCCCTGGAGATGCACCAGATCTGGAGAAAGGGGAATCCAGGGAGGATGAAGCAGTGGAAAAGTGCTGTGCATCAGGAGGAAGGGATGATAAAGGATTGAAAAAGAGCAACAAAGCAATAAGACAGAGGGGCTGGAAGCGGGTTGGGATGATGAACAAGAAATGGATCAGGGAACTCTTTTTCAGGACTAAGATTGCAGAGGTGCTTCAGGCTTAGTTTATCCTGTGCTGGTTCCGATGTCCCGGTGTTGGAAAACTGTGCAAAACCAAGCATCCAAAGCACTCTTAGAAGCATTGAGCAGATTTTAAAAAAGGAAAGTGGCTTCATGTAGAGTTTTGGAAGATCATACTTTTAAATTTAAATTAGTGAATACCTTTTTTAGTACTGTTTGCTTAATTCACATACTTCCTTTGTAATGTTCCTGGCTGTTAATCTCTTATTTTTTGGTAGTTCTTTTTTCCTCCAACTTTTAAAATAAAGTGAAAAGGGAAATGTGGTTATCATCTTTTCTTTCCAGAAATAATATATCAGTACTTTGTTTTATGGAATTTAATCATAGCATTTTATGGTCTATAAAATTAACGGACCTCTGAATTCAAAATAAATTGTATTTTACATAGGAAAAAGATCCACTAAAAGAGCGTGTTTTTCAAATCCATTTATTCTTCATGTTAGCAATGTTAAAAAAGGCATTTCCAGCTAGCCCATACTTGTTCTAAATGTCATGAGTAACATGCTTTTTCCTTAGAGGAAATATATTTACTTGCCATCATCCGAGTCAATATTATTGCAAGGGACATTTGATCAGGCTCATGAAAACACCAGATTCCTTCGGCTTGAATAAATAGAAGATCAGAGAAATACTCTGATGTCATTTTTCATGGGGCCAAGAAAAGAAATTCTGCAGGCAGAAGGGCTATACTCTCTTTGTGTTTTAGAAAAGAACACACAAAAGGAATGGCAGTCCTTGCTTTCACTAGAAAGCCAGGCTTAAATCAGCGGTCGCCTGACTTTACTCCTCATCACCTCTCACCAGTTGCCTCCAAAAGATGGCCATGGGTCTCCTTTGGTTGTCATACATGCAGACATTTCCCCCAAAGGCCTACGTCTGTATGGCACTCCTCTACACTGGGTAGTGCAAATGGTTAGTGCACTCAGCTGCTAACCAGAAAGGCCATGCGGTCTGCTTCTGAAAAATCAGCCATTGAAAACCCTATAGATCACAATTCTACTCTGACACACATGGGGTCACCATGAGTCAAAGTCAACTCCATGCCAATGGGTTTACCCTTCATTTATCAGCCCAGCTATTTGGACAGACAGTGTTGTCCGCTCTGTTAACCACATGCCTCGGCTACTCCTCAGATCAGTGACTTTCAAACTTTTCTGAGAAGAGCTCACAGTAAAAAATATTTTTTTAACTTATAACTCAGGACATAAACAAACACAAAATAATTGAAACAAAATTTTTAAGAAACTATATTTACCATTACAATGTGTGATGTACTCTGTATTTTTCTTCTATTTTATCCTATTTCTTTTTTTAAAATTGCTGACCAAGACCCACCAAATCAAGACTTCAGAATCTAATAATGGGTTACAGACCTTGGTTTGAATATGCCGTTCATGGTCACCGATCTACCTAAATCTCATCCCATGATCTCATAATGATCATGATCATTGCACTGATCATGAGGAATAAGGCCTTGTTTATGTTAGCGGCCATAATACTAACCCTCAAGGAGCCCTGATTTTACAATGGTTAAGCAGTCAGCAGCTAACTGAAAGGTTGGTGGTTCAAATTCACCCAGTGGTTCTGTGGGAGAAAGACCTGGCAATCTGTTTCTGTGAGGGGAAGGAAGTGCTTCTCCACTGTGAAGCTCTGGGAGGGGGAAGAGGGGTTATTTTGCCAGCACTCGAGGTAGGTTGAGGGCTTGCACTTAACTTTTGCAGGTCTTGTGTCACTCCTGTTTCCTTCTGGAGGTGCGTGCCAATTCGCTGCTGCTTGGCTTCACCAGATGTGGTGAGTCTGGGCTTGGAACGTTGCTGCTTGCCTCAGCCCATGTGCACTGGGCAGACTCAGCTAGCAGGGCACCAGCAAATCTGCGATCAGCAGTTTCCCATTTCTGTTGCTTATGAATTGCCACTCCTTCCACTCACTGCTCAGTCCAATTCTTCAGCTTTGTCTTTGATGATTGGGGTTCCTAGATTGTCATATATATTTGATTCACTTGTTTTCTCAGGTCTTTGTTGTAAGAGGGACAACAGGAAGCATCTGACTACTCCGCCATCTTGGCCCTCTCACTGGAGATTCAATTTCTTCTTGTTGTTCTTAGCCAGCTGAGTGTTTTAGTTATCTGTTAGTTGTTGTTAGTTGCCTTCGAGTCAGTTCTTATTCATAGTGACTCTCTGTACAATAGAATGAAACACTGCCTAGTCCTGTGCCATCCTTACCATCATTGTTATGCTTGAGCCCACTGTTGCAGCCACTGTGTTAATCCATCTCATTGAGGGTCTTCTTCTTTTTCACTGACCCTCTACTCTACCAAGCATGATGTGCTTCTCCAGGGACTGGTCCCTCCTAACAACATGTCCAAAGTACGTGCGACAAGTCTCACCATCCTTGCTTACAAGGAGTATTCTGGCTGTACTTATTCTAAGACAAATTGTTCTTCTGGCAGTCCAGGTTATATTCAATATTCTTTGCCAACACCATAATTCAAATGCATCAATTTTTATTCAGTCTTCCTTATTCATTGTCCAGCTTTCCCATGCATATAAGGCACTTGAAAATACCATGGCTTGGGTCAAGTGCACCTTAGTCTTCAAGGTGACATCTTTGCTTTTTAACACTTTAAAGAGTTTCTTTGGCAGCAGATTCACCCAATGCAATGTGTCATTTGATTTCTTGACTACTGCTTTCATGGGGGTTGATTGTGGATCCAAGTAAAATGAAATCCTTGACAACTTCAATCTTTTCTTCATTTATCATGATATTGTTTATTGGTCCAGTAGTGAGGTTTTTTCTTTTTTTTTTAATGTTCAAGTGTGTCATGGATTGAATTGTGTCCCCAAAAAATATCTGTCAAGTTGGCTGGGCCATGATTCCCAGTATTGTTTGATTGTGTACCATTTTGTATAATCTGACGCGATTTCCCTATGTGTTGTAAGTCTTATCACTATGATGTAATAAGATGGATTAGTGGCAGTTATACTGATGAGGTCTACAAGATTAGATAGTGTCTTAAGCTAATCTCTTTTGAGATATAATAGACAGAAGAGAGCAGAGACACATGGGAATCTCCTACCACCAAGAAAGCAGTACCGGGAGCAGAGCACATCCTTTGGACCTGAGGTTCCTGCGCAGAGAAGCTCCAAGACGAAAGGAAGATTGATGACGTGGAACTTCCTCCAGAGCTGACAGAGAAAGCATTCACCTGGAGCTGATGCCCTGAATTTGGTCTTGTAGCCTACTGGAGTGTGAGAGAATAAACTTCTCTTTGCTAAAGCCATCCACCTGTGGTATTTCTGTTATAGCAGCACTAGATGACTAAGACAGAATTCGGTACCGAGAGTGGGGTGCTGCTCTAACAGATACCTAAACTGTGAAAGTGGTTTTGAAACTTGAATGCATAGAGGAGTGGCAGCAGCAGAGGACCAGCATCAGCAGAGAAACTGCAGTGGCAGAGAAGCGGCAGCAGCAGAGAACCAGCAGCAGTAGAAAACCAGGAGACCAGCACCAGGCAGTGCTAGAGCCAACATTTGGAGTGAGAGAGCTGAGTGCATGTGCTCAGGAGGCTTCCTGGTGAAGTTAGGTGCCTCTGGGCACTTATTGGTGGAGCTACAGAGCTTTGAAACACTTGTCCCAGCAGGGCAGATGTGAGCATGAGGCCCGAGGAGCCGAGAGGCCAAGAAACCAGGAAGCAGAAGCTGAAGAGACAAGGAACATAAGAAGCTGAGCTGCCTCAGTCTCAAGAGGTATGGCCTTGACCTCTGGGGTTTCAAAGGGTGGAGTCACCACTCAGATGGACTAAGAGAATGGTGCACCTAAAGCCAAGGGAGCAGAGTTGCTGTCCCAGTGGGCCTGGAAGGCGGAGCTGAAGCCCAGGGTTGAGGGGCCTCCACTCAGAATCTGGAGAGTGTGGCCAATACCTGGAGTCGGCAGGGCAGGGCCATTGTGTAAGATGTCTCAAAGAACAGAGGTTTATTTTCAGAGCCTTGAGGGCTAATGTAATGTGTCCTGCTGACTTGCTTGGTGCCTGTTATTCCTTCTTCTCCTCCAGTTTCTCCCATTTGTAATGGAAATGTCTAGCTTGTGCCCGTTCTGCCGTTGTACCTTTGGAAGCAGATAACTTGTATTCTAGATTTCACAGATGAAGAGGAATTTTTGCATTTTGGACTTAGAGTTTATTTATAACTTTTGTTATGATATGATGGGGTGAATATGTTTTACATGTGGCAAGGACACGAATTTGGGGGGGGGGGCCAAAGGGTGGAGTGTCATGGGTTGAATTGTGTCCCCAAAAAATATCTGTCAACTTGGGTGGGTCATGATTCCCAGTATTGTATGATTGTGTACCATTTTATAATCTGATGTGATTTCCTTATGTGTTGTAAACTCTATCACTATGATGTGATAAAACAGATTAGCAGCAGTTATAGTGATGAGGTCTATAAGATTAGATAGTGTCTTAAACCAATCTCTTTTGAGATATAAAAGACAGAAGTGAGCAGAGACATATGGGAACCTCATACCACCAAGAAAGCAGTGCTGGGAGCAGAGTGTGTCCTTTGGACCCAAGATTCTCCC
This sequence comes from Trichechus manatus latirostris, assembly GCF_000243295.1. Taxonomy (NCBI): domain Eukaryota; kingdom Metazoa; phylum Chordata; class Mammalia; order Sirenia; family Trichechidae; genus Trichechus; species Trichechus manatus. The sequence continues at coordinate 9,296,885 of NW_004444041.1, read as the reverse complement.
AGACCAAAGGAAGACTGATGACATGGACCTTCCTCCAGAGCCAACAGAGCCAACAGAGAAAGCATTCCCCTGGAGCTGATGCCCTGAATTTGGACTTGTAGCCTACTGGACTGTGAGAGAATAAACTTCTCTTTGCTAAAGCCTTCCACTTGTGGTATTTCTGTTATAGCAGCACTAGATGACTAAGACAAGGTGTAATTTATACTGAAGGCTGTAGTCTTTGATCTTCATCAGTAAGTGCTTCAAGTCCTCTTTACTTTCAGCAAGCCAGGTTGTGTCATCTGCATATTGTAAGTTGTTAATAAGTCTTCCTCCGATCCTGACGCCCTGTTCTTCTTCATATAGTCCAGCTTCTTGGATTATTTGCTCAGCATACAGATTGGATAAACATGGTGAAAGGATAAAACCCTGATGCACACCTTTCCTGATTTTAAACCATGCAGTATCCCCTTGTTCTGTTCAAACAAATTTCTTAGTACTGCTGAACTATCAGTAAGAAAAGGGATGTTCTGTTAAAGAGTTACATCCAAACTCTACCTGGGGACAACTCTCCTGATCAGTCTTTCAAGAAAATCAGGTTTTCAACTTCATTTCAAGAAACACTGAATTCTGATTTTTGGTATGCCCTTTTGTCTTTGTTTTTAAGCTTTTTGATTGTAAGGAGTGTTCTTGTTCTTTTAGAAACAGAGGGGTTCAAGCATGAGATGTGAGTTTAGAGAAGGTGTTCTCAAATGTGTTCTTTTAACCCTTAAATTCTATGATTCTTGGGTAAAAATGACCTTTTAATAAAGCAAAAGTTTTAAACAGCTCTCTTTTCTCCAGTATTCCTGCACATATTCAGAACATCTGCCGTACCTCTGAAAAATGATCCAGGTTCTCCAATGTCTTTGTCTTTGGTGAATACATCAAATGCCTCCTTAATTGTCACCATTTAGAAAAGCAGGCATTATATTTAAACCCTGAGTCTATTGTTTGGCACCCAAAATGCATAATACAATATTTTTAATATGAAGCCTGTTTACAGCATTGCTTCTCTGAGGATGAGCTATGAGATGAGTGATGATTACTATTCCTCATCTGGCTTCAGGGCCTCTGACAAAGGAGCATAGAGCAGAAAGCTATTACTAGGAGCAGGCAGAATGTCAGCAAAGAGGCATAATGTGGCACCTTGCAGAATCACCAAGGAGAAGGATTAAGGAAAATCATCCAAAGTAATTATCCTAAAGACCAGTGGGGACAAGGCAAATCTCCTGCAAGTTCTTTAGATGCATCCCAATGTCACTGACCCCAAAGGACTAAAGGAATGTTTGCCTGAATGATCTAATAGAATAAAGAATACAGTTCAGAAAATCTGCAATTAATTGTGCACCTGTAAGTATGCTCTGCCTGAGATGCTGTCTTAGCTCACTCTCTTTCTAATCAACTTGCAGTCCTTCTTCCTCTCTGTCTCCACATATTCACAAGATATTTTGTGTGCGCATCTGTGCATACATATATGCATATATGTGCATGTATATATAAATATATATACATGTATACATATACATACATATATATATATATATATATATATATGTACACACACACAAACAAGGAGCCCTTGTGGTGCAATGATTAAGAGCTCAGCTGCTAACCAAAAGGTCAGTGGCTCAAACCCACCAGCCTCCCTTCAGGAGAAAAGACCTAGCAAAGTGTTGCCGTAAAGATTACAGCCTAGAAAACCCTGTGGAGCAATTCTACTGTGCCCTATAGGATTGCTATGAGTTGGAATCGGTTCAACAGCACACAACAACAATATACACATGCAAAGCTTTAAAAATAAACAATAAAGTGCATTTTAGAATTCTTATCTACTTGCTAAATCCAATTCCCATTTCTCACTAAGACATTCCATTTTGAAATGTATCTGTCTGAATAAACTTCATTATGAATAAGACTTCTTTAGGATTATATTTTTCATTCAACTAGATATATAAAGAATAGCTCTGATTTTTTTATCCAAGTTTAAGGCAAATTTCAGGTAAGACAAACCATATAGCAGTGGTATATTTATATTCATAGTGGTATATTTGACATTTATGGTTTCCTAAAACCATTGAATTATGGGCATTAGATAATTTCCTAGCAATGAAAACACAGTTTGGAGTTTGGGGTAGCTGCTTAATCTGAAAGCTGGTCTTCTTTTCACATTCATTAGGATTCTGATGGTATTTTCAATATCAAGGCATTTGACAAGTTTATGGAAATTCCTTTTCTTGAAAATTTGGTTTGAAGGCGAGATTAGGAAGAAAAAGTGTTCAGAACCTAGTGAGGGTTCACATGGCATTAGCTGCTAAGCATATGCCCATTTTAAATTCAGAGCTCATTTTCAAGCTTGTATTCTGAAGCCAGTTCCATCATAAAGGTTCCTTTGAGGGCAAATGAGTATCTGGACTGTAAAGAGTCCTTAAAAAGATAGAGAAAAAAGGCTGTTGCATGAATAGACATATGCACACCCATGTTCATTGCAGCACTATTCACAATAACAAAAAGATGGAAACAACCTAAGTGTCCATCAACAGATGAAAGGATAAACAAATTATTTACATATACACAATGGAATACTCTGCAACCATAAAGAATAATAATGAGTCTGAAAAACATCTTACAACATGGATGAATCTGGAGGGCATTATGCTGAGTGAAATAAGTCAATCACAAAAGGACAAATATTGTACAAGACCACTATTACAAAAACCCAAGAAAATGTTTCCACATAGAAAGAAACAATCATTGATGGTTACGAGGGAGGGCAGGAGTGGGGAGGGGAGATCACTAACTAGATAGTACACAAGTGGTAACTTTGGTGAAGGGAAAGACAACACACAATGTAAAGACAGTCAGCACAACTTGACCAAGGTAAAGTCATAGAAGCTTCCTAGACACATCCAAACACCTTGAGGGACTGAGTTACTGGGGCTGAGTGCTGGGGATCATGGTCTCAGGGGACATCTAGGTAAATTGGCATAATATAGTTTATAAATAAAATGTTCTACATTCTACTTTGGTGAGTAGTGTCTAGGGTCTTAAGAGCTTTCGAGCAGCCTTCTAAGTTACGTCTATTGCTGCCATCCTGTTCAGAGCAAAGGAGAAGGAAGAAAACCAAAGACACAAGGAAAATATTAGTCCAAAGGACTAATGGATCACATGAACCACAGCCTCCACCAGCCTGAGCCCAGAAGAACTAGACGGTGCCTAGCTACCACCACCAATGCCTCTGACAGGGACCACAATACAGGGTCCTGGACAGAGCAGGAGAAAAATGTAGAACAAAATTCAAATTCACAAAAAAGGACCAGACTTACTGGTCTGACAGAGACTGGTGGAATCCTGAAACTATAGCCCCCAGACATCCTGCTAACTCAGAAATGAAGCCACTCTTGAGGTCCACCTTTCAGCCAAAGATTAGACAGGCCTGTAAAACAAACAATAACACACATGAGGAACATGCTTCTTAGTTCAATCAAGTAAAGACCAAATTGGCAACACCTGCCCAAAAGCAAAGATGAGAAGGCAGAAAGGGACAGGAAAACTGGGCAAATGGACATGGAGAACCCAGGGTGGAAAGGGAAAGGGAGAGAGTGCTGACACGTTGTGGGGACTGCAACCAATGTCACAAAACAATTTGTGTTTAAATTTTTTAATGAGAAACTAATTTGCACTGTAAACTTTCACCTAAAACGCAATCAAATTTTTTTTTAAAGATACAAAAAATTTTAAAAAGAATAAAGTCAAGAGCTTTTCGCTTAGGGACTCAGGAGTGACCACTAATATATCAGGAAATGCATCCAGTAGCTCACGTCTATCTCGCAATTCCATAGCTTCTCAGTATTTAGAGACTTTCAGGAAATTGGTCTTTGCCCTATCTCCCCTCCTCACAGCTAAGACTGCTAATAGTCAAGGCCTGATGGCTCAGCACCCTTACCCCAATTTCTTAACCAATCCCAACCATGGCTCCACCTTCCCCAGCTGGTGGGTCTTAGAATTAATCCATACTCCCAGGTGCTAAAATAATTTACAGACTCCCACAAAGATCTGTAGTTAAGGCAACCACTTGCAGCTCATGGTATTGAATGAGCCTACAGAACTGAACGTCTGTCTAGGAATTTAGAGATTAATTAATCACCTGACATCCTCATTGATGTGTAAGACATTCAAACGATGACCTTGGTCTGGTACACATTTGTCCCCAAGATACCAGCTCAGGTCCTGGTTCTTAGGATCTGTGTCACCTCCTCTGTACACTCAGGAGTCACCTCTGGATTCTCCCACCCATCTCTCAGTCAAGTTTAGGTCATCTACCCATGGATTTTTCATGTTGTGGACTATCTAAAGCAGAATTAAAAGCTTAGCCCAGACTTGCTTCTCCTCATCACCTAGGGAGCTTCTGAACTGTCTTTTTCTAATTCCAAACAGCTTGATTAGTTCTTTTTAATATTAGACTGAGGGAAACATAATTAGAAAGATAAATATGCAAAGCAGAAAAACATGGTGCATAGCAAAGTCAAGAAAAAAATAAGTGGAGATTTTTCAGCTCTTTTATTTCTGGGGGCCACTATGCATACCTTCCCAGGTCAGCAATTGCCATTTGTTCAGATAAGACAAGGTCTCAATGACTCTGATACACAGCCCTGCAGCATTGCTCCCCAGTGATTTTTTAAGAATAGGCTGCCCTCTCTGAAGAATGGTTCCCAATAAAAGGCCAGAAGCCTGTCATGAGTGTTAGGGTCATTCTTCCATTCTCCCCACTATATATCCACAGTGAGTGTCCTACTTACTTCACAGGCTATTTATATGCCCATAATTCTTTGGCTGGGTGAATGGCAGCCTCCCAGGAAGATATTAATATACTATGAGTCTGTTGCACTGTGCACAGCTTGAAACACAACTAATAAATTTCCTGTAAGTTTTCCTCACCCCTTTAAGTCTTAACTTTCTCAGAGTGTGTGTGGTGCTGTTGAGCTGTCACAGAAGCTGTCCCTGGAAAGCCTCCCATTTTTCTTTTAGTACCAGTTCTTAAAAAGTCACAAAGCAAAACAAATTACCCCATAAAATTATAATGGCGAACAGAAAAATTCATGACAGCTCTCCTCCGGGAACGCAGCACCACAATTCATACTTGCCAACACTCGTTAGCCACCCATCTCCCCCACACTAGGTGACGTATCAGCTTCAGGGAGGGGGCTCCAGGACCAAGGAGGTCAGCATGCCCACTCTTCCACAATCACCAAACCTCCCAAACTGCTTCCACCCTCACCACATCACCAAAGCTGCTCTCGCCAAGGTCATCAATGACCTAAAGGTTATATATCCAATGGACAACTTACAACCCTATTCTTCCTGACCTCAGGATAATTTAGCACTCTTGATTACTCACTTTTGTGAGTTGGGTTCCAAACTATCACCCTTGTACCTCGTTTTCATTTCAGTCTCCTTTGCTGTTTCTCTACCTCCCATCTCTTAAATTGTTGGAGCTTCTCTCTCCTAGGTCTTTTATTCTCCTTATTCAACACCCTTTCTCTTAGCAGATTCACCCTACCTCCAAAGATTCAATTACTATCAGTATATCAATAACTCCCAAGTAATTTTCTTCACCCAGATATCTCTGTCTAGACTCTCTGTACAGATAGCTTCCTGGACATTCTACTTGGTATTTCTTTTTGGCAGGTCAAAATGTCAAAAACCAAATTCCTAATCTCCCCTCCAAACCCCTCTCTTTTTCCCCCCATCTTGGTAAATGACCCCCAGATCCACTCAGTTGCTCAAGGAATCATGGATGAATTTCTCTCTTTCCATACTCCTTTCTCTATGCAGTTGCTAAATTTGGTCTGCTCCATATCCTACCTGAATCCCTCCTCTCCTCCTCACTGCTCTGCCCCAGTCTCCAGTATGTCTCAGCCAGTTCATTACAATAGCTCTCTGTTGCCCACTCCAGTCCATTCTCTACACTGTGGCAGAGCAAACTTTCTATACAAATCTGATCATACCATACTCTACTTTACACCCTTCTATGGAGTCCCATCACTCAGGACAATGAAAAGAAAAAAAAAAAAAAGAACAGTAGCATGGTTTACCAGGCTCTGCACAACCCATCCACTTCTATGCCTACACTCTCTTCTTTCATTCCATTCTTCCTGCCCTGTCTGGCACATCTGTGCTCCAGTCATATTGAACTTCTTTCTGTCCCTCAGTCTGTTTGTGCTCTATTTTGGTCCCAGCCTTCCCTCAAATGCTCTCTGTCTGTTTTCCTTTTCCATCTGGCTATCAGGAAAGCTAGTTGTTGACAAGTCAATTCCAATTCATGGCAACCCCATGTGTGTCAGAGTAGAACTGCACTCTGTAGGGTTTTCAATGGGCAATTTTTCAGAATTAAATCACCAGTCCTGTCTTCCAAGGCTCCTCTAAGGGAACTCAAACCTCCAACCTATTGGTTAGCAGCAGAATGCTTTAACCATGTGCACCATTCAGGGACTGTATCTGGCTAACCCCCACTTATCTTCAAATCTCAATGGAAATAGCATTGCTTCTAGAAGGCCCTCCCTGACCCTTAAGACTAGGTTCATTATTTTTGCTATACATTCCCATAGTCCATTGAACATGACCTTTTCTAATAGTCTTCACACTTGTGTTTGTGTATTTAATGCCTTCTCCACTAGTCTGTAGACTTCATGAGTTCAGGGCCCTGGTCTATCTCATTCACAGCAATGGCCTCAGCGCCTGGTGCATAAATGAAGGCCTGTAAGGTTTTCCTAAACTACATTGAATCAACTTTTATAACCTTCTTGAAAGCTATCAACTATGATTTTGCTTTCTTGGTTTCCAGTGCACACCTTACAACCTTACATTTTTGTCCATCCACATCCAGAAGTTTATCTAGGCCTGGTACATGTCTCTTCCATTTTTACCTTCCCATGCATGCTTATTGCCTCACACATTCTAGGTGTTTGGTGAAGTTTTAGCAATGGAATGACAGGAAACTAGCCTCCACACAGGGGCAGTATAGGGGAGTCATGGAGAGCACAGGCACTGGCATCAACAGACCTGGGATTGTGTGTCAGCGTCGCCACCCATTACCTATAGTATATGATTTTAGGCAAGTTACTAAACCTCTCTGAGCTTCAGTTTCCTCATCTTTAAAATGAGGATAATAGTAATAACACCCATCTAATTTGGATTTTGGGAAGATAAAATGAAATAGTGCATGTAAAGCACAGTAATGAATACTTACAACAGTAAGCATTCAATAAACAATAGCCATGACCACTATAACTAGTATTATTAGATAAAAAGTAATATTCCAATTATGCCTCTAACAAACCAGAAATCATTAAATAAATGACAGTATATCAGTACAAAAGAATAGTATACAGTCATTAAAAAATGCTTCTAAATAATATTAATGACATGGGAGAATTCTAGTTTGTCAATAAAAACAAACTAGTTCAATAAATATACATGAAGCACTTAACATGGGCAAGGCATAGTGTTAGTACTGAGAATGAATCTCAAAACCATTATGCTTAACTGAAGAGGCCAGACACAAAAGGCCACATACTCTAATTCCCTTTATATGACATTCTGGAAAAGACAAAACTTGAAGGAAACCATGTCAAGGGTTGTCAAGGGCTGAGTATAGAGAAAAGGATTGACTACAAAGCAGTCCAGTAATATTTTGGGATGATGGAAATATTCTATAGTAACTGTACACATTTGTCAAAATTCAGAAAATTATACACATAAGAAGAGTAAATTTTAATTTATGTAAATTTTACCTCAATAAACTTGACTGAAGAATATTCATCTCTACAAGAAGCTTTCCATGACTCCATCCAATTCCAATGCTGGGCTAAGTGTGATGGTTAATGTTATGGTTCAACTTGTTTAGGCTACGATTCTCAGCGGTTTGGCAGACACTGGACTGGGTGCTCTTCCATAATGTAAAATAATGTCATCACGTTCCACGATGTGATCTGATGTGACCAGCCAATCAGTTGAAAGGGGAGCTTCTTTGGGGGTGCGGCCCACTGCAGTATCTAAATGGATGTTTTGGCAAAGCTCACTCTCTCTCTTTACCCTGCACACTTCTCATTGCCTGACCCCTAGTTCTTGGGATGTAAGCCTACAGAAGTCTCCAGCCTGCCACCTGATCTGCAGATTTTAGATTTGCCAGCCCCCGCAACCCCATGAGCCAGTAGAGGTATCCAGCCTGCCACCTAACCCACGGATTTGGGACTTGCCAACCTCCACAACTGTGTGAGCCATTTCCTTGAAGTAAACATACATATGTATGTGTATGTGTGTGTACATATATATATATATATATATATATATGTTTCATTGGGTTTGCTCCTCTAGAGAACCCAGACTAAGACACTAAGTCACCCTCTTTTTGTTTCCATACGACCTAATACATACGTGTTTTTCTGAACATATCATATTATATTAAAATTATCTGATTACAATAAAATAAAATTTAAAATTATATATTTATGTGTATAGTTTCCCTACAGGATGATGTACTCATTGAAGTCAGGGACCATATCATATTTGTCTTTATACCCATGTACCTCACACTCCCATCCATCCCCGTGCCTAGAATATTGCCTGACACATGTTAGATCAACCAATGACCAATGAAGTCTCTCCTCTGTCTCCTGCTAAGTTCAGAACTTTTCCTCACAAGTCTGCCTCATCAAAATTTACTCAGAGTTTTTTTTTTTCTTTCCAAGCCAATATGACTAAGTAATTCCTTAAAAGGTACTAATGACTAGTGGTAAGTTACTCTTTCAGAAAATACATTGAATTTTAGCCTAGATTTTCAATATCTTATTTTAAAGATAGGACCCTAAAGGTAGAAATATTTGACATTAAAAAATGTGTAGAGGAGATATTTTGGGTGGGAGTTGTCTCTCGAATCTATGTAGGACCTGCTGACAATTATATGCTACAAACCGATTTTTAAAATAGAGAGCTATGTATTTAAAAGTTTTTAAATTTCTAATGGTAAGTTTCCTGAAAGCCTATTATTATACAGGGAGGAGTAGAAGAAGTTGGAAGGGCAGACATAACACAATTACGTATATGGCTCCTCTGTTATCATTAGGATCCCTTTGCACTTGAATTATAGACCAAAACCAAACCCTTTATCTTTATTGCTTACCACTGAGAAGCTTCCAATTAAAGATGCAGAAATATTTCAAGGAAGACACCATGAAAGAATGACTTGCTGCTATTATTTCCATTCAGCCCATTAAAGAAGACCTCCTTCTACATATAAGTAGTATTTTTTAAAGAACTATCAAATCATCTATTTCAAGGCTGTATGATTTATATACAGTGAATTCTTCCTGGTAGTCAGGTTTCGGAGGGAAGCAGAGTTTCACAACAATTACTACGACTTTGCTTATCTTCCAATTCATTCTCCTCCTGGAAGGGCGATGTGCTGCATCCAGCCAAACCCTACCTGTCCCAGATTGTTTCCTCCTTGGTCTGCTCATACATCATGCTCAGGGCACCGAGGCAGAAATGTACCCAGATGGGATTCTATGAAGGAGGCTACTTGCTTAGTTTTGTCCATTCTGAACACCAGAATCTTGGATGTGACAGCAGACTAGAGAATACCCTGCCCAGATATTTTCCTGGGAAAAGGCCAACATTTTTTTATCTAATTCTTAAAAAGTTTTTTTTTAACTTTATAATAGAATTTTTATAAAGAAAAATAATTTGAATAAGCAAAAATCCCATGTATTAGAAGGTATGCATGTTTGGAACTACCCTGTGCTGGAGGAAAGTCTTTCTTCTAGCCAACGAAGTATGTGGTTTGCGGGAGGAATCCTCACCTCCCCCTCCCTGCTTATTAGTCCCATTAGAAACACCATTAATGTGTTAATGAAAACACACCATTAAACTTCATAATAACCATCTTTTCTCATTGTCTACAAAGTACATTTACCTGTGTGATCCCATTTAATTTTTTCTTTTTATGATATATAGGAATAATTTTTATTCCTATTTCACAAATTAGGAACTGAGACTCAAAGAAGAAAAGAAGTTTGGCCAAGAATGCACAGGTACTTTCCACTTCCCCCTCATGGAAACTGGCCCATTCTCTCTGTAATTTGACCCCCACATACTCTGTCTTTATCTGCTTGAATTGTGTTCCCCCCAAAATGTGTGTTGGAATCCTGATCCCTATACCCGTGGATGTAATGCCATTTGGGAATAGGGTTTTCTTTGTTATGTTAATAAGGTCATATCACTGTAGGGTGTGTCTTAAACCTACTCACTTTTAAGACGGAAAAGAGCAGATTATGCACAAAGAGAAGCAAGCTCAAATGGGGAAAGACAGAGGCCACATGGAACTGAGGAACACTAGGGGTGGAGACACTGAGACAAGGATATTCCCCCAAAGTACACAGACAGAGAGCCTTTCCCTAGAGCCCGGGCCCTGAATTCGGACTTCTAGCCTCCTAAACTGTGAGAAGATAAATTCCTGTTCATTTATGTCACCCACTTTATGTTATGGCAGCACCAGGAAACTAAGACACTCCTAAAGCTTCCCTGTACTTTCTTCCAGTCAATACTCCCAGAGACTCATCAAATATTGATTTTTTTAACTCCGTTTTCTCTGCCCACTCTTCAGAAATCTAACTGTCTTTTACTTGGCAGAGGCCAAGCCCAGGGCGATCCCAACACTTGTCTTAGGGATTCCAAGGCTCCTGAGTTCTCAACACTTAATACCTGGGTCCTATTTATGTGCTTACATCTAAAAGCAACACTCCTTGGGTCTCCTCAGTCCCTTCCAGTCACCTTACAACACTCACTACCTGAATCCTTTCCCCCTTGGACATATTGATCTACCTGATTCTTCAACCTTAGCCCCAGAACATGGGTCACAAAAGTCTCAGGATACTCCCGAGAGGGATAGAATTATTTTGCCGGAAGATGCACTAGATTATAGAATCCCTGGAGTGTCCCTATTCTTCTCCAAACCTCAACTCTTTCCACACAATAGCCTTTTTCACACACATTGCCACCCACACCCTCCACCACCTGAATCTTGGGAGCAACAATCTGATCAGCTCAAAATTAAATATTATCTGCCTAAAAAACAGGATGAACATTTGGCTGCCAATAATCCCTTCTATCCCCCTAGAGCTCATGATAAAACTGCTATTCCTAAATAACAAGCAAACCAATGATTTCTGAAACTTCTTCCACTAGCAACCAGCTTAAATTCACTTAATGCTGTGAAAGCTAAGAAAGAGGCTTGCCTAGAATTAGTGTTTGCAGATTTGATGCTATTTCTGCTGCAAAATTTGCATACATTTTGCCTCGTCCAAATCGCTTTCTCTTTCTCCTGTCTGTCCTCTTCCGGAGCTCCCACATTGGCTGGAATGTAGGACAGAATTTCCCATAACATGCAGACATCACCCATCTGCCTTTAATTTCACAATATGACATAGCAGAACGGCCATGAGAGCCAAAAATTCTATTTTATTCTCCTCTCTGACATACTTGATAGGCCAGTGGATTTTCTTTTCTTTCAGTACAAGCAGGTGCATTTAAGTCAGCCTTGAGAGAGGAGAGAGCAGACCCTGAGAATCTCACTGCTGTGCTGCTGATGAGAATTTGAGAGACACCGGAGTCAGAATTGACTCAACAGCAATAAGTTTGGTTTTTTGGTTTGGTTGGACCACTCAGACCCAGTCAAATGGCAATCAGCCCAGCAATGAGCTTAGCATGTTTTCAACATGGTGGCATTACTCCTGCAAAACGTAAGCTGAAAGACCTATCTGAAACCTTGTTGTTGTTGTTGTTGTTAGTTGCCATCAAGCTGGTTCCAATTCATGGCAACCCCATGTACACAAAACAAAATGTTGCCTGGTCCTGCACCGTCTTCATTATTATCAGTACGCTAGAGTCCATTTGTCATGGATTGAATTATGCCCTCCCAGAAAATGTGTGTATCAACTTGGCTGGGTCATGATTCCCAGTATTGTATGACTGTGTACCATTCTGTAATCTGATGTGATTTCCTTATGTGTTGTTAACTCAATCACTATGCTCTAATAAGATGGATTAGCGGCAGTTGTACTGATGAGGTATACAAGATTGGATAGTGTCTTAAGCCAATCTCTTTTCAGATATAAAAGAAAGAAGCAAGCAGAGACACGTGGGAATCTCATACTACCAAGAAAGCAGTGCCAGGAGCAGAGCACATCCTTTGGACCTGAAGTTCCTGCACTGAGATGCTCCCAGACCAAGGAAGACTGATGACGATGAGGACCTTCCTCCAGAGACAACAGAGAGAGAAAGGCTTCCTCTATAGCTGACAGCCTGAATTCAGACTTCTAGCCTCGTAGACTGTGAGAGAATAAATTTTTCTTTGTTAAAGCCATCCACTTGTGGTATTTCTGTTATAACAGCACTAGATGACTAAGACACCACTGTAGTAGCTATTGTAGTGCCTTCCAACCTGGGGGACTCATCTTCCAGTGCTGAATAGGACAATGTTCTGTTGTGATTCATAGGATTTTCATTGCCTAATTTTCAGAAGTAGATCACCAGGCTTTTCTTCCTAGTCTGTCTTAGACTGGAAGCTCTGATGAAACCTGTCAACTATGGGTTACCCTGATGGTATTTGAAATACTAGTGTAATAGCTTCCAGGATGACAGCAACATGCAAGTCACCACAGTACAACAGTACAACAAACTGATAGACAGCTGGTGGCTGAAATCTAGAGCTTCCCTTTAAACTGGGGCAGGATGTATTAGACATGTTACCCCACTGCTGAGTCTTATTCTGCAATGGTAGTCAATGACTATGTACCTTGGGACACCAAGTTTTTCATGGAAACCCACATCTCTGGGACTAAATGATTTGGATTCTCTTGTTCAGAGTTCCCTAAAACATACTGGGGTGTTTTTTGCGTATAACCAATTGCCATCAAGTTGATTCCAACTCACAGCAACCCTATAGGACAGAGTAGAACTGCCCCATTAGGTTTCCAAAGAGGAGCTGGTAGATTTGAACTCCTGTTTTTGGTTAGCAGCTGACCAAAACATCATGGATCAGGATTAAATAAGATTTTAATTTGAAAATGCTTCGCATTTGACTGGATTATTCCATTGAGGGGGTGACTTTTGGCAAAAGATATAGACTCAAACTCAAGGGGTGGATAGACAGAATTAGTCTTTCCCTTAAGAAGAAATACGCATGCCTCAAAATAGAACAGTCTAGAAAGTACGTAATTTGAAATCAGAAATCCTGAGCTTTAATCCTGGGCTAAACTTGAGGTGGGCTGAGTCCTAGCTTCACCCTCCTGTGAAAATGGGATTGATAAGCAGAGCATTCCTTAGAGAAGACAACATCACAAGTATTTGAGGAACACACGATACAACATTTGACGAAAGGAAAATCCAATTAACAGTTAAAGAAAGTTCCACTTCACTTAACTGGGATAGTTGGAAGAGTTGATCCAACTGTTTAAGTTTGGGTTTCCCCAAAGGCACAACCAGAGACAAGGACTTGGGTACAAGTGGTTTATTTGGAAGGTGATCTCAGGAAGCAGGAATGGAGGGGGTCAGAGTGGGGGTGGGGGACATTCAATGAAAGAGGGAAAGCGAAAGCAAAGGTTCATTATCAAGGTCACTGCTCTGAGCAAAACCAAACCCGTTGTCACTGAGTCAATTTCAACTCATAGCAACCCTGTAGGACAGAATAAAACTGCCTCATAGGTTTTTCAAAGCAGTAAGTCTTAAGCAGACTGCCACGTCTATCTCTCACAGAACTGCTGGCAGGTATGAACCTCTGACCTTTCAGCCAGCAGCCGAGAGCTTAACCACTGCGCCTCTGGGGCTCCTCCTGCTGTGAGCAACTGGGGCTCAGTTCTACCTGGACTCCTGAGAAGGTACACACACTGCCCAGAAAGGACCACCTGAAAGATGGTAAAGCATTTATTTACCCCTTCTAGGGAGCCCTGGTGGCTCAGTGGTTAAGAGCTCAGCTGCTAACCGAAAGGTCGGCAGTTTGAACCCACTAGTCATTCCTCGGGAGAAAGATGTGGCAGTCTGCTTCTGTAAAGATTTATAGCCTTGGAAACCCTATGGGCAGTTCTACTCTGTCCTGTAGGGTCACTGTGAGTCAGAATTAGAATTGAGGGTAATGGGTTTGGTTTGGTTTAGGCCCCAGTGGCTGAATTGGTCCCCAGGGGCACTAACTCCCTTGCATTGAGTTCAGGAAACTCCTGCTGCAACTAGTGACGGCCCCGGGGCAGAATGAGGAAAATCACAAGTTGAGAGCTTGAGGTGGGATGCCAGCAGCCCCAATTAATGTAAGTGAGTTCATACAGATACGTCCTCAGCAGCTGATGTTAAAATCAGCGGTGATCTGAGGGTCTTTGATGTGGACCCCAGAAGTATTTCCTCCACCAACCTAAGGCTTAGTCTATCCTCAGAGCAGATAAACAATACCTGTACATCATGTTCTTTATCATAAACTATAATGCCTAGGATGATCCACATTTCTCCTTCAAGAATCATGTCCTTTCATTCTAGCCTTGACACGTGCTGCTCCTGCTGTTTGGAATATTCTCCCTGCCCACTCTTCCCTATTCCTACTTTGCTATCTCATCTCAGTTTAAAAATCATTTGCTCTAGGAAGCTTTCCCTGACTCCTAGAGTAGGTTGATTGCCCAAGCTATAGGCACCCAAAGAATCTTGCATGGCTTGTATTGTGGCATTTATTACATTGCTTTTTATCACTAACATTAATAGTATTATTAATATTTTATATTATTGCCTTTTAAAATACCTGTTCCTCTCAGCACACGCACGCGTGCACACACACACACGCACACACACACACCACTCTGTCAGCTCTGTGAGGTCAAGATACTTGCTCTTTTAACAGATATATCCTCAGAACCTAGCATAGTCCCTGACACAGAAGTTAATCAATAAATTTTTGATAAATGAACTAATGAGTAAATGAATGAATAAATAAACGGATGAGGGAGGATAAAACGTCTGCAGTCACTCAAATCTACCTGAAAAGTCTACTTTTCTCAGGAGGTCATGGCTCTTCTCTCCCTGGTTGCCTTCAGAATGATTATTCCAGACATTTCTCCAAGATCTGTTGCCTGAGCCTTTCTGGGAATCAAAAAATGTAATTCAATTGCTACAGCGCTGTCCTAGGGATTCCTCTTCTCTCTGTATCTCTGTACTAGTCTCAGCTGGCCATGCCCCAAAGGTAGTTTGTTTATTGTTGTTGTTTTTTGTTGGTGGAAAGGGTAGGCAGTACTCTTAATTTTAATCCTGGACTTTAGAGACTCCAAGTCTTTCCTTAGCTTCTGACAATAACCCTTTCTTGTTCCTAAAGGCAGAGATATCTCCATAGCTGCCAAACTGCTCATGTCTTCCTTGTCTTTCATTCTTCTTCACATCATCCCTCAAAGGATATAGCTCCACGCAAGAGCAGAGAATAAAGGAGGACAATGGAAGCCCTCTGTCAACAAGCTGTTCTCTTCCCACCACCAAGAGCCAAGGAAAACGTTCCTCTGTGTTGGAATCAGGGTCAGGGCTCCTCTGACTCAATTCCCGGATGACCTAGTAAATAGGACAAAGAGGATAGAATGTTCCAGGAGTCAGAAAGCACCCCCCTCAGTGCAGAGCAGAAGAGCAGTGCAGTATCAGAAGTGGTTGCAGCAAATAACCGATCCCCCCAGATTGGCATAAGGCCACTAAGCAACCAGTTAACGTCGTGTTGACTACGACTCTTGACGACCCCATGCATGTCAGAGTATAACTGTGGTGCATAGGCTTTTCAGTGGCTGATTTTTTGGAAGTAGATCACCAGATCTTTCTTTCAAGGTACCTCTGGGTGGACTCAAACCTTTCAATTAGCAGCAGAACACATTAATCCTTTGCACCACTCAGGGAGTTCATACGGTCACTAGTGTCTGAATAATGGTCAGAATACTACAATGAGGGATCTCAGAATAGGCTCAGAAGGCCAAGAAGTCTGCATGAAGAAAGTCCATGCACAGGTAGGAGGGTCTGCCTTCAGATGCACAACTTGGAAGATGTCTGGGATAGGTAAGGTAAGCCCAAATCCTGGAGCGATGGAGATGTGACAAGTATCCAGTTACTGCTTAGAGTTTTTCACTCACACCATGCTGCTGCTGCTGCTTTTTTTTTTTGGGGGGGGGGAAATATACACAGCAAAGGATACACCATTTCAACAGCTCTTCATGTACAATTCAGTGACATTGGTTACATTCTTCAAATTGTGTAACCATTCTTGCTATCCTTTTCCAATTTATTCCACCATCATTAACATAAACTCTCTGCCCTCAAGCTTCTCATCTAACTTTTGAAGATGCTATTGTCAATTTAATCTCATATAGACAAATCTTTGAAATAGCTCAATGCTCAAGGCAGCATACTTTACTAATCAAGCTAAACTGTGGTTTTGTTCTAAGCAGACTTCTAGGATAAGTTTTGGTTTGAGATTTAAGGTTTGAAGATAATCTCAGGGAAATAAGTTTTGGGTGTTTGTCCAGCCTCAATGGCTCTAGAAAGTCTGGATTCCACTGAGAATTTGACATTCTATTTTGCTTCCCCCAAAATTTTGATCAGGATTCTTCTATAGAATCTTAGATCAAATCATTCAGTAATGGTATAAGGCACGGTCCAGTTCTTCTGGTCTCTTGGCAGTGGCAGATATTCATGTTGGAAAAATTTCCTCCTCTGATTCCTGGCTCTCCTTCCTCTGCTATTCCAGATGAATGGAGACCTGTTGTTATAGCTTGGATGGCCATTTGCAAGCTTTTAAGACCCCAGGCACTATGCAATGAACTAGGAGGTAGAACAGAAGCACTGAAAAACAGTATTAGGCCAACTGACTGAGATATCCCATGAGTTCATGACCTTAAATCTCCAAACCAAGGAAACAAATCTCATGAGGTATTTGGTCATACATAAGCAGCATCAGCAGCTTTTCTTTTTCTTTTTTTTTTTTTTTTTTAATGTGTATTACACAGTGTTTTTTAATTCAACCTTTTCTAGATGTACAACTTAGTGATATCAATTGCCTTAATAGGCTGTGCA
>NW_004444041.1:9228618-9279634 GCF_000243295.1 Trichechus manatus latirostris | reverse complement strand
ATGTGTATTACACAGTGTTTTTTAATTCAACCTTTTCTAGATGTACAACTTAGTGATATCAATTGCCTTAATAGGCTGTGCAACTCTTACCCTTAATCTGTGCCAAGTTTCCTATCACCACAAACAGAAACTCACTGCTTCCCAAACAATGTCTCCCCTTCTTCTCCTACATTCCTGCCCCCAGTAACCACCAGTAAACTTTGGTCTTTATGTATTTGCCTATTCTTGTCATCTTATATAAGTGAGATCATACCGTATTTGTCCTTTTGTGATTGACTTATTTCACTCAGCATAATGTTTTCAAGGTTCGTGTTGTAGCATGCATCAGGACTTCATTTCTCTTTCTGGCTGTATAGTATTCCACTGCAAGTATGTACACATTTTGTTCATCTATTCATCCAATTGATGGACATTTAAGTTGTTTCCCCCTTTTGACTATTGTGAATAGTGCTTCAGTGAACACTGGTGTACAGATGTTTGTTTGCATCACTGCCTTCAAGTCCCCTGGGTTGCGTTTGCTGGGTCATATGATAGTTCTATTTTTAGTTTTTTGAGAAACCACCACACCATTTTCCACAATGGCTGTACCATTCTTCAATCCCATCAGCAAAGTATAAGGGCCCCAATTTCCCCACATCCTCACCAACACTTATTATTTTCCTTTTTTTTTTTTTTTTAATCTTAGTCATCCTAGCAGACGGGAGGTAGTATCTCATTGTGGTTTTGATTTGCATCTCTCTGATGGCTAATGACTTTGAGCATCTTTTTATGTATCTGTTGGCCATTCGAATATCCTCGCTGGTGGAATATCTATTCAGATCCTTTGCCCATTTTTAAAGTGGGTTCTTTATCTTTTTCGTGTTAAATTGTAGGAGTAATTTATATAGTCTGGATATTAGACCCTCATCTATATAGTTTCCAAAGTTTTCTCCCATTCTGTAGGTTGTCTCTTCACTTTGTTAACAATGCCTTTGATGTACAGAAGTATTTAATTTTGATAAAATCTCATTTATCTATTTTGTCTTCTGTTGCCCATGCCTTTGGTGTCATATCTAAGAATCTGTCATTGAGGACTAGGTCTGGACGTAGTTCCCTGACATTTCCTTCTAAGAGTTTTACGATTTTGGATCATACATTTAGGTCTTTGATCCATTTTGAGTTAGTTCTTGTATTTGTGTGAGGCATGGGTCTTTCTTCTTCTTCTTCTTCTTTTTTGTTTTTTTGCATGCTACTTCTTGCCTCCTTAGTTCCTCCAATCTTTCCTGCCTAGAAGGGCCTGCCCCACCCTCCACCCTACCGGTCTGCCTTATCATCTGCACTTGGTTAAGTATACTTATCTTTCTTTACTTTCTTTTAAGAGGCTTTCCCTGAATCCCACAAACTGGCTGAGGGGCACCTTCCCTGTTCTCTCTGTGCTTGTCACTGTCACTGCATGTACCACATTGTCTGCCTCCCACAGGTGCCTAGAGGAGGGAGATACTCATTTATTTTTATCTCCTCAGGGCCTAAGACAGTGATGGTCTGTAGTCGCTTCCTCAATAAAAACTGAATAAATGAACAAATGAATTTGTGAGAACTGATTGGGACCAGGTTTTCAAGAGAAGGTAGAAGCTATTTATTAGAGAAGAGGCATAAAACTAGAGCCAGACCATCAATGGACATAGCATGTGACCGAGTCCCAAAGTCCTGAACAATTGCTTCTTGAAACTCTGCTACCTAAAATCAAGACTGGTTCAAGGTTTTGAAATGAAGCTAAGTTTATAGATAAAAGTTCCACTCTCAGCCCTGGGGCGACAGAAACAGAAACCAGGCAAACTGACAGTATTTACAGCAGGTTGATGCTTTTATCCCCATGACTTGGCAAGTGTTGAGAAAATGTGGAAGTAACAGATGGGTGGAAAGAAAGTGATGTAGTATTTGTTTTGGGGGATAGAATCAGAACAAATAGCCCTGACCTGATGGAATCTCTCCAACTTAATTTTTCCTTCCTCACTTAAAGCGGCTTTCTTTCGGTTTCTTGAATATGTCACATTCTTTCCTGCCTCAGGGCCTTTGGACGTGCTATTTCCTCTGCCATGGGTACTCTTACTCACACTTTGAAAGGTAACTCATTCTCATGTGTAGATTTTAGCTGAAATGTTACATCTTCAGTGAAGCCTTTTTTGGCCACCCTATTATAATTAGGTGCCCTCAACCACAGCCCACTAATCTCAACCTCTATCTCTTTTGTTTGTTTTCATTACAATACTTACATAATTGGTAGTTAATTCACTTATTTATCTATTTACTCATGGTGTTGGAGGGGGTGGTCTCCCACTCTGGAACATAATTTCATAAGGACAGAGACCTTGCCTACCTTTGTCATTTTTCTAGCTTTAGCACCTAACACATTGCCTGGTACC
Source organism: Trichechus manatus latirostris (assembly GCF_000243295.1). Taxonomy (NCBI): domain Eukaryota; kingdom Metazoa; phylum Chordata; class Mammalia; order Sirenia; family Trichechidae; genus Trichechus; species Trichechus manatus. The sequence goes on along the minus strand of NW_004444041.1, from coordinate 9,277,232 downwards.
TAGTAAGAGGTTAATTGTTGTCCCATTGTTGTCACTGTTATTTCAAAAGAATTTCTTTAGAATTTCTCAAACTGAACGATGCATCAAATTATCAGCACAAGCATGAGCTTCTCCATTTTCTACATATTTTGTGTATCTTGTACCAAAAAGCATTTCTTAATGCTTGCAAGACCACTCAGCATTCAGCAATATGTATTAAGAATGCTGTGTAGGTCTGAATAGCCTTGTGAATAAATCCCTCCTAATAAAAGAAAATGAGATTTCATGATTAAGGGGTTTAGAAATATACAGGGTTAAAAATAAAACTAGTGGAGGCAGAGTAAGCCAAAGAATAGCTGCTGGTATGCCTTCCAAAATGATGTCCCAGATTATGATTTCATGGGGAAAAAAAACTGAAATAGTTGCTTGCCAAGCTATATAAAAAGCATGGCTTCTGGGAGAACTCAGACAGAAACTAAACCTTGATACGCTTATAGAGCCTAGCTTCTCTTAACAACCTAGAACTTTCCCAAGATCCACTTTTCAGGGGTACTACGAATATTCTGATTTTCCACAATTCTGGTGACTTGGTACCACTGGTGGTCTGGTCTTAACTACCCCAAACCAGACTTACTACATGAATTTAAAAAACAAAAAACCTTGCCCCAAGAAGAGTTTAAAACTGAATTCTTTGGGTTTATAAATACTCTATGAAGTTCTTGCTCAGGCTCTGAACAATTTAAACATGAGCCATTTTTTTCCCTGTTTGTCTCATCACAGCAGTCAAACCATGTCCTACCTCCTTGAAGCTAGGTTTTCAAAACTAATGAAGTACAATGTTCCTTCCTACATGAAATGCTGGCTACTTTGTCTTCATATTTAGAAGGCTTGAGAATGAACATCACTTTCAAAGTCAGAGAACAAATCTTCCTTTCATTCTTGTTACTCAACCTATGCCCATCCAACTTCTAAGGTTCAGTCCAAGCCCTGCCACCCCAACGAAGTCTGCTATTGCTCCAGCCCACAGTGAAGGTGGTCCGAGGCAGCTCAATTTTTTATTGCTTCCTAATTGTGTAAGGTCAGAAGAAAGGCCTGGCAATCTACTTCAGAAAAAGCAACCTTTGAAAACGCCATGGAGCACAGCGCTACTCTGATACACATAGGGTCGCCATGAGTAGGAATCAACCTGACGGCAACTGGGTTGTTCTTTGTTTGTTTTGTTTTGTTTGTAATTATGTAAGATAAAGGAGGAACAAAGTGGAGGTGATGGGAGAAGCAGGAGAGAAGAGATACTAAACTGTGCCAGGGACTACATTTTGCAATTACGTAGGCCATCTCATTTAATCCTCAGCACAGTCCTTTAAGTAAGAATTGTTCTCCACCATTTTCCAGGGGTGAAAACTGAGGTTCATGAGAGGCTAAATAACTAGTCCGTAATCCAAGGCAGTAAGAAGTAAAGTCAGTATTCAAACCCAGGTCTCTGACTACACAGCTCATGCTCTTTCTTCTGCATTCCTCAGTCAGTTTTACCTCCTGCTTTATCTCACTTCCAAGCACAATTATATCCAAGGAAACAGACCAAGAAGGTGAAGATAGCCAGAATGAAAGAGGTAATTAAACTTCTGGAGGCTTTCTATTGTATCTGTAGTGTTTGTTGCAGTCTTAGTTACCAGAGAATGCCTGGGGAGAGTGATACTGTGTAATAACCCACAAGAAGAGCATAAGGATATCTATCAGAAAAAGAGAAGCCTTTAAGGGATCATAGTTAAATCTTCGAAGATTTAAAAGACTATCTTTTATGGATAAGATACATGGACAATTTCTGTCCAATCCTAGAAAGCAAAACCAGAACTAAAGGAGGAAATCTACAGGGGCTCTCATTACTGTTTGCTGTAGGAAAAGACCTCTGACAGTCCCAACCATCCAACAACAGAACAACCCACCTCCAGAGCTTGGAAATTTCCATTGCTAACTTTTTCAGGAAATCCTCCAACAACAACAAAAAAACTCAAACCCATTGCTGTTGAGTCAGTTCCAACTCATAGTGACACTATATGGCAGAGTAGAACTGCCCTATAGGGTTTCCAAGGCCGTAATCTTTATGGAAGCACTGCTGTATCTTTCTCCTGCAGAGCCACTGGTGGATTTGAACCACCGACCTTTTGGTTAGCAGTTGAGCACTTAACCACTGCACCACCAGGGCTCCTCATCCAAGAGCCTACCCAAGTCTATGATTCAAATTGCATTTAGTAAAGAGTTTTCTTTCACTGTGAAGAAATCTGTGTCGTTGTTAGTTGCTGTTCAGTCGGCTTCAACTCATGTCAACCTTATATATAACAGAACAACATGTTGCCTGGTTCTGTGCCATCTTCATGATTTTTTATATTTTTGAGCCCATTGTTGTGGCTATTGTGTCAATCCATCTCACTGAGGGTTTCTCTCATTTTTGCTGACCCTCTACCAAACATAATATCCTTTTTCAGTGATTGGTCTTTCCTGATGATGTGTTCAAAGTAAGCAAGACGAAGTTTCACCATCTTCTCTTCTAAGATTGATTTGTTCATATTAGTATTAGAAATTTGTATTAGTTTCCTATTGCTGCCATAACAAATTACCACAAACTTAGTGGCTTAAAACAACACAAATTTATTATCTTACAGCTCTGTAGGTTAGAAACCTGATATGGGTCTCCCTGGGCTAAAATCAAGAATATAATGGCATCTGAGTTTTTTGTACAGCTGTTAGTACATGGAACTACATGTACAGGTTGTACAAGTGAAAGAAACAAAATCTAGAAGTTCTCAGCTTCAAAAAACAAATACGACTTTGGGGGGAGAGAGAGAGAAGGAGGAAGAGAGGGAGGGAGGAAAGGAATAAAAAAGAGAGGGAGGGAAAATACCTAAATACCTGATCAGCTAAAATATAAACTTAAAATATACTCCTTAGAAAAGTACATGTGATAATTTAAGCAGGTGACAATATGCTACTTTTTATCCTGCTCTATTTTAGAAAAATCTGTTCCTTGATAAATAAATAATTTTTTATACTCCAAGTATACTTTTAATATTTAACATTTGAAGCTCATATAACATTTGTTTCAATAAAAGCAAAAAAAGAAGAACATTCTTCACTTTACAAAAGGATTCACAACCAGGTTTCCTTATGTACTAAGACCCTTTGGGAAATTCTAATGTGATTACATTTATTAAAAGTTAATACATATACAAATTTTCAGAAATTAATCTTTTGTGTAAATTGAGATATACCTCTCTGGCAAGGGCTATATTCATTTTCAATTCCTGAAATATTAATAGCTCAAAAACTCTCTCCTCCTCCCTACTTTAAATCTTCTGTTATTAATCTTCAGTGGCTTCTCCCAGAAGTCTACTACATCAAAACCATTACTCTTCTTTCTAGCTTCAGCCAAAGAAATACCAAAGGACATACATTTACTTAATTAGGTAAGTGGTGCCATTGGCCAATCCAGCAAGCTGGACAATTCAGATTCTAAGTAATTCAAAGGACTTGAAACATCTGACAGTCCATAATATTTACCTGTTGGAACTTCAAATAAAGTATCTACAGTGATCTTTACTTTAAAAAAAAAAAAATTGAACTCTTCTGTCCACTGGTTAATACAAGGAACATCAAGGCAGTCATGAAGTTTAGATGGACAAAATACAGATCTATTAACCCAACAAAAAGCAGGAAAGAGGTCAACTTACATTAATTAATCACTGTCCTTAAACCTATCAATAACTATTAAGTGATAAAGAGGGACTAAAGTCCAAGTTTGTCTTAATCTGAAGCCTATATTCTCTCCACCTGCCACACTACTTCCTGGTTTCCTCTGTGAGTTTTCACCTGACTCATGCACACGTATCTCAGATAAGTAAATGTGCTTTATTGCTGAATTCAGGTAGGATTGTAGGGTTGTTTCATTTTGTGGGATGTGCTAATGCTCTTAGCTTCCAAGCTCATTCCTGTTTGTCTTGAACATAAAACATGCTATAATTTGAATTATAAATACAAAGAAAAGGGAAAAAGAGAGACCATCAGAGAAGCTAAAAGAAATTTGAAGTAAACAAGAAGAAAAGAAGCAAAACATAAAGTGAAGCCAAGTGAAGAAGAGATAAAACATTTTAAAAAGAGGGAAAAGGAAGAAGAAATCAAGTGGAAAGATCTGGATGACACAAATATAATGAAAATTTGGGGACTTCCTCCCAGTGGTGGCAGACTGGGTAATTTGGGACAACTGCATTACTGAAGGAAACTAATATAAAATATGATGTTCCTTAAAACATTAAAAAACTACAAAGAGTATGGAATTACTAGGTCAAGATCTGCAAGAAAATAGAAATCCAAATATGTGTGGCATGTTGAGAGGTTGAGTAGTACTTTTGACATCTTCATAGGGCCAGGGGGACATAATGTACAAGATCTCTGATGGGCAAACTTATAAAAATTAACTGAGAGACATAATGGAAGGTCTAAACAAATGCAGAAGGTCCCTAGGTGGTCAAAACAATTTACTCTTGACTACTAACTGAAAGGTTGGCAGTTCAAAGCCGCCTAGTAATGCCACAGAAGAAAGGTCTGGAGATCTGCTTTCATAAAGATTACAGCCCCCTACGCATCTGTCAGTTTGTCATACTGTGGGGGTTTGCTTCTTGCTGTGATACTGGAAGATATGCCACTAGTATTCAAATACCAGCAGGGTCACCTATGATGGACAGGTTTCAGCTGAGCTTCCAGAGTAAGACAGACTAGGAAGAAGGACCCAGTGGTCTACTTCTGAAAAGAATTAGTCAGTGAAGACCTTATGAACAGCAGCAAAACATTGTCTGATATAGTGCCGGAAGACAAGACCCTCAAGTTGGAAAGCAATCAAAATACAACTGGGGAAGAGCTGCCTTCTCAAAGTAGAATTGACCTTAATGACATGGATGGAGTCAAGCTTTCAGGGCCTTCATCTGCTGATGTGGCACAACTCAAAATGAGAAGAAACAGCTGCAAGCATCCATTAATAATCGGAATGTAAAATGTACGAAGTATTAATCTAGGAAAATTGGAAATCTTCAAAAATGAAATGGAACTCATAAACATCAATATCCTACACATTAGTAAACTGAAATGGACTAGTGTTGGCCATTTTGAATTGGACAATCACATGGTCTGCTATGCTGGGAATAACAACTTGAAGAGGAATGGCGTTGCATTTATCATCAAAAAGAACATTTCAAGATCTATCCTGAAGTACAACGCTGTCTGTGATAGGATAATATCCATACGCCTATGTCATGGATTGAATTATGTCTAAGACAGAATTTGGTACTGAGAGAGTGGGGTGCTGCTCTAACAGATACCTAAAATGTGGAAGCAGTTTTAAAACTGTGAATGGATAGATGTGCGGCAGTGACAGAGGACTAGCAGCAGCAGTGAACCTACAGCAGCAGAACCAGGAGACCAGTGTGAGACGGCACTAGAGCCAACCCACGGAGTGAGAGAGCTGAGTGCCTGTGCATGGGAGGCTTCCTGGTGGAGTGGGGTGCCTCCAGGCATTTATCGGTGGAGCTACAGAGCTTTGGAACACTTGCCCCAGCAGGGAAGATGTGGGCTTGAGGCCCGAGGGCCAAGAGACCACAGAAAACAGAAGCAGAAGCTGAAGAGACAAGGGATACAAGAAGCCGAGCTGCCTCAGTCTCAGAAGGTATAGCCATGACCTCAGGGGTTTCAAAGGGTGGAGCAATGGCCTCTGGTGCTTCTAAGGGTGGAGTTGCCACTCAGATGGACTGGGAGAATGGTGCGCCTAAAGCCAAGGGAGCAGAGTTGCTGTCCCAGTGGGCCTGGAAGGCAGAGCTGAAGCCCAGGGCCAAGGGGCCTCCACTCAAAATCTAGAGACTGTGGCCAATACCTGGAGTCTGCAGGGCAGGGCCATTGTGTAAATGGTCTCAGAGAACAGAGGTTTATTTTCAAAGCCTTGAGGGCTAATGTAATGTGTTCTGCTGACTTGCTTAGTGCCTGTTATCACTTCTTTTCCTCTAGTTTCTCCCATTTGTAATGGAAATGTCTAGCTTATGCCTGTTCTGCCATTGTACCTTTGGAAGCAGATAACTTTTATTCTAGATTTCACAGATGAAGAGGAATTTTTGGATTTTGGACTTGGAGTTAAGACTTTTGCTATGATATGATGGGGTGAATTTGTTTTCCATGTTGCAAGGATACAATTTTTGGGGGGCCAAAGGGTGGAATGTCATGGATTGAATTATGTCCCCCAAAAAATGTGTGTATCAATTTGACTGGGCCATGATTCCCAGAATTGTGTGGTTGGCCTCCATTTCGTGATTGTAATTTTATGTTAAGGAGGATTAGGGTGGGATTGTAACACCACCCTTACCCAGGTCACATCCCTGATCCAATGTAAAGGGAGTGTCCCTGGGGTGTAGCCTGCACCACCTTTTATCTCTCAAGAGATAAAAGGAAAGTGAAGCAAGAAGAGAGTTGAGGACCTCATACCATGAAGAAAGCAGTGCTGGGAGCAGAGCGCTTCCTTTGGACCAGGGTTCCTGCGCAAAGAAGCTCCTAGTCCAGGAGAACACCGAAGAAAAGGCCGACAGAGAGAAAAAGCCTTCCCCTGGAGCTGACGCCCTGAATTTGGACTTTTAGCCTGCTTTGTGAGGAAATAAACTTCTCTTCATTAAAACCATCCACTTGTGGTACCTCTGTTAGAGCAGCACTAGATGACTAAGACAGCCTACTAGGAAAATCAGTTAATATGACTATTATTCAAATTTACACACCAACCACTAAGGCAAAAGATGAAGAAGTTGAAGATTTTTTACCAACTTCTTCATCTGAAATTGATCAAACAGGCAATTGCTGGTGATTGGAATTCGGAAGCTGAAAACAAAGAAGGATTGGTAGTTGGAAAATATGGCCTTGGTGACAGAAACAATGCTGGAGAGTGCATGATAGAATTTTGCAAGACCAGTGACTTCATTGCAAATACCTTTTTTCACCAACATAAACAGTGACTATACACGTGGACCTAGCCAGACGGAATACACAGGAATCAAATCGACTACATCTGTGGAAAGAAACGATGGCAAAGCTCAATATCATCAGTCAGAACAAGGCCAGGTGCTGACTGTGGAACAGACCATCAGCTGCTCATATGCAAGTTCAAGTTGAAACTGAAGAAAATTAGAATAGGTCCAGAAGAGCCAAAGTACAACCTTGAGCATATCGCACTTGAATTTAGAGACCACCTCAAGAATAGATTGGATGCATTGAACATTATGACTAAAGATCCGAAGAGTTGGGGAATGACATCAAGGACATCATACATGAAGAAAGCAAAAAGTCAAGAAAGAAAGAAACAACCAAAATGGATGTCAGAAGAGACTCTGAAATTTGCTGTTGAATGTCGAGTAGCTAAAGTGAAAGGAAGAAATGATGAAACATAAGAGCTGAATTGAAGATTTCAAAGAGCAGCTCAAGAAGACAAAGTAAAGTATTATAATGACATGTGCAAAGACCTGGAGTTAGAAAACCAAAAGAGAAGAACACTCTCAGCATTTCTCAAGCTGAAAGAACTGAAGAAAAAATTCAAGCCTCAAGTTGCAATACTGAAGGATTCTACATGGGAAATATTAAACAACACAGTAAGCATTAAAGGAAGATTGAAGGAATACACAAAGTCATTATACCAAACAGAATTGGTTGATCAGGAGCTAGCCTATGATCAAGAACCAATGGTACTGAAGGAAGAAGTCCAAGCTGCACTGAAGTCATTGGCAAAAAACAAGGCTCCAGGAATTGATGGAATACCAACTGAGATGTTTCAACAAATGGATGCAGCACTGGAAGTGCTCACTCATCTATGCCAAGAAATTTGGAAGACAGCTACCTGGCCAACTGACTGGAAGAGATCCATATTTATGCTTATTCCCAAGGAAAGTAATCCAACCGGATGTGGAAATTATCGAACAATGTCATTAATATCACACACAAGTAAAATTTTATGAAGATCATTCAAAAGCAGCTGTAGCAGTATATTGACAGGGAACTGCCAGAAATTTAAGCCGGATTCATAAGAGGACATGGAACCAGGGCTTTCATTGCTGATGTCAGATGGATCTTGGCTGAAAGCAGAGAATACCAGAAAGATGTTTACCTGTATTTTATTGATTATGCAAAGGCATTCGACTGAGTGGGTGACAACAAAGCATGGATAACATTGTGAAAAATGGGAATTCCAGAAACTTAATTTTATGCTCATGAAGAACCTATACATAGATCAAGAGGCAGTTGTTCGAACAAAACTAGAGATACTGAGTAGTTTAAAGTCAGGAAAAGTGTGTGTCAGGGTATCCTTTTACTATACCTATTCAATCTGTATGCTCAACAAATAATCTGAGAAACTGGACTATATGAAGAAGAATGGGGCATCAGGATTGGAGGAAAACTCATTAACAACCTGCATTATGCAGATGACACAACCTTGCTTGCTGAAAATGAAGAGGACTTGAAGCACTTACTGATGAAGATCAAAGACCACAGCCTTCAGTACCTCAACATAAAGAGAACAAAAATTCTCACAACTGGACCAATAAGCAACATCACGATAAATGGAGAAAAGATTGAAGTTGTCAAGGATTTCCTTTTACTTGGATCCACAATCAACACCCATGGAAGCAATAGTCAAGAAATCAAAGGGCACACTGCATTGGGAAAATCTGCTGCAAAAGACCTCTTTAAAGTGTTGAAAATCAAAGATGTCACCTTGAAGACTAAGATGTGCCTGACCCAAGCCATGGTGTTTTCAATCCCTTCATATGCATGCAAAAGCTGGACAATGAATAAGGAAGACGGAAGAATTGACTCCTTTAAACTGTGGTGTTGGCGAAGAATATTGAATATACCATGGACTGCCAAAAGAACCAACAAATCTGTCTTGGAAAAAGAATGACCACAATGCTCCTTAGAAGCAAGAATGGTGAGCCTACGTCTCACATACTTTGGACATGTAATCAGGATCAGTCCCCTGGAGAGGAAATCATGCTTGGTAAAGTAGAGGGCCAGTCAAAAAGAGGAAGACCCTCAATGAGATGGACTGACACAGTGGCTGCAACAATGGGCTCAAGCATAACAATGATTGTGAGGATGGTATAGAACCAGGCAGTGTTTCGTTCTGTAGTACATAGGGTCACTATGAGTTGGAACCAACTCGATGGCACCTAACAACAACAACAAAGATTACAGCCAAAAAACCCTATGGATCTTGGTTCTATTCTGTAACAAGTGAGGTCGCGTGAGTCGGAATCAACTGGACAGCAACAGGTAAATAAATGGAGAGATATACTATGCCCATTGACTGGAAGACTCAGCATTGTATTTATGTCTCAATGCTCAAAGATACTAATGAAACAATATAGAGAGACTAGACACAAGCCCATTCCTGCTTGAGCATTTGGTATATTATAGATTTGGTACTCATAGGAGTGGGGAGAGGATGGTTGAGACAATCAGATATCCATGTGAGGAAAAATTAAACTTGACTTCTAACCTGACACTTCCCCATTACTTGTACCATTCCCCCTCCCCAAGCCCGCATTAGAAAAACTTTTGAATTTATGCATCAGGAGCCATGACATAAGAATGTTCATAACAGCATTGTGTATAAAAGTAAAATAAAAATAAACTGGAAACAACACATGTCCATTAAAAGTAGAATGAATAAATAAAGTGTTAAATACTATAGTGCAGTGAAAATGAATTTTGCAACATGGATAAATCTCAGAAATTTACAGTAATCTTTACATAACAAAAAACAGAAAGAAAGAACTGTTCTGTCCACTAGTTAATACAAGGAGCATCACGGCGGTTGTGCAGTTTAGATAGATACAGATCTATTAACCTAACAAAAGAAGGAAAGAGGCCAACCTACATTAATTAATCACTCTCCTTAAACCAGCCCATAGCTATTAAATGGTGGAGAGAGACTAAAATCCAAGTCTGTCTTAGTCTGAAACCCATAATCTCTCCATGCTGCTACGCTGCCTCCTGTCCTGGTTTTCTTCTGTTTGTAATATTTGGTTACAGAAAACAAATAAGTATGATTCTAACTATATAATATTCAAAACATGCAAAACTAAAAATATATTGTTCATAGATGTAAACATGTGGTAAAGCTCTAAAGAAAAGTAAGGAACTGATCAATGCACGATTCAGAAGAGTAGACACTTCTAAGGAAAAAAGATGGATGAAAGAGGGTACACAAGGGACTTAATAATAATGATCTTGCTCTTTTTCTTAAGTCTGGTGGTAGATGATTGATGTTCTTTGTATTATGACCTCTTGTCCGCTACATACATTTGATAAACATTCTTCGTATCTACTTAAGAGTTAATAGAAATGTAACAAATACATACCTTGGCCAATGCTGAAGGGCCAAGTTTTAACTCAATATTCAGATCAGGTCAAAGCCAAAGCTGAGGGTCACCATCACAGAATGAAGTTCTTGTGATAAGAATAAATCTGAAATTTTCTTAGGAAAAAAAATTGAATCATCACTTTCATCTTATTACTTAAAATATTATTTCTCAGATGTTTAAAGTTGGCATTATATGCTGGAAAAATAATTTCTCAGCTCTGTTGTCTACCAGATACTTCCCATGGTCAATGTACCACACATTTGCAATATCAAATAGACTCTCACTTTCAGCTGCAATCAGCCAAAGAGGAAGATATTTTTTGACTAGCTCTAGTCAGAGTAAGGAGCCCTGGTGGTGCAACAGTTAAGCGCTCAGCTGCTAACTGAAAGGTTGACAGTTCAAACCCACCCACCCAGCAACTCCACTGGAGAAAGACCTGGTGATCTTCTTTCATAAAGATTACAGCCAAGAAAACTCTATGGGTCAGTGCTACTCTGTCACATGGGGTTGCTACGAGTCAGAATCAACTGGGCAGCAGCCAACAACACCAGCCAGAAGAGACTACTGCTGGAAATGACGTTGCCCCCAAGTTAGCCCATTTCCCTTCCACTTTAGTAGTAACTGGATTAGAATAAAGTCTTGTTTCCTCTGCAATTTCTAGACTTGAAATTTTGGTCAATGGTGTCTATACAATTTCATTGAAGCAACCTCACAAATAGAATCTCTGTGCATTGCTTGAAAAACATGCTTTCTGAACATCTTCAGAAGCAGAAGCAAGGCTTTAGCCCTTACCTTTATTTTTTATTGTTAATATTATGCATGAATTTACTACTTTAATTTGCCCTTAAATCTTGTGTCTAGAAATGTGGCAGTGACGCACCATAATTGATTTTCAGAATAACAAGAGAGTCTCTGAATTTCTATTATTTGCAACTTTACTTTCATTAGATGCATAACAATTTGAGAAATGAATCTTTATAGCAGATATCATGCAAGAAATACTGCTCTCAAGCTCATCAGCTTGGTTACTGTTTCATCTGCAAGAAGCCCATTGATTGTTAGTAAGTCCTTCTTGTTGGTATTCTGTGCTCCAGGAAACTTGTAAACATATAGTAGCTACTCCTCTGTCCTATTTGAACATCTTGTCTGACAGTTAATTGACAAGGCAATTCCAAAATCTCCCAGATGTCATGGAGTTTTTCTATGACTGAGAAGAATAATGAGTGGCCCACTACTTTATAACCAGTAATCCTTTGATGCTACCCTTGCCTTGTGCTGTAATTACTTTCTGAACACACAAACGAAGGGTGTGAACACGGCATCATATCTTGTAAGACTTACATTATTCATACCCTTCACGTGCTTGCTCCATGGTCAATGACAATGTGCGACATTTTACTGACTTTCCTTTCTAAGAATATTTCTTCAATCAGATTTGCTATGTTGTCAGCTGTTTGAGATCCAACACCTCTCAGCAAGGTAGTGAGCCAGAAGCGTTGTTGAATTCATCATTAATCCACCAGGCAGTCAGTTCGGGGATTTCAGAAATGACACTGGAGCTGACATTTGGTGATTGAGTCTTCCAAAATTTGAGATCAGAGCCACAGCTTGAATGACACACTAGGCCAAAGCTGAACTCTGGAACCTTGTTAATTTTTAACGAAATAATAACAGAAACTGAAGAGACAAAGTTTAGAAATAAAGGGATTTATTTATCATTAAATACTTTGTAAATGTGTACTTGCTGCAGCCAGATACTATGTGTTAGGCACTGAGGATGAAGTAATGAACAAAACAGACAGAAAGTTAACGTGCAAATAATAGAAATTCAGAGACTGAATTGTTCATTACTTCAAAACAGAAAACTCCTCATGGAGTTTGCATTTTAGTTTAGAGGGGCAGGAAGGAACAAACAATAACAATAAATATACAAACAAGTGTCAGATGGTGATAAATGACATTTAGAAAAATAATGAAAGAAGGGAAATCACGAATGGGGCAGAGGAGTGCTATTTTTTAAACAGTACTTATGGAAGTCCTTACCAGAAGGTGACATTTGATCAGAGAGCTTAATATCAGGCTTGTGAAAATAAAGAATAGGGCTTCATGAAATTGTTATCAGACAAAAACAGAATTCAAGATCTAAAGAATTGTTAGAAAAACACTGCTAACTTAAATACTTATTGAAAAGGGGATTCATTAAATAAATTATGGTAAATTCATACAATTAAACAGTATGTAGCTATTAAAAGATGACACAGATATACATATTATATTACTGAATTTCAGAAGTAGATTACAGAAACTAATATAAAAAAGAAGAATATCTACATATGAATATTTTTAAGTCTGGAAGATTATATGACAAACCTTTAATAATGGTACATCATAGTAATGAAATTCTTGGGAGTGACAAAGGATATTTGATCTTCCACTTATGCAAGTCTATATTATTTTAAAATGTTACAACAAGCACTTATTATTATAAAGTATCTACTGTAGTAAGTGTTTTAAATAATTTAAGAAAAATAGAGTGATTTTATATTGAAGAAGAGTACAACTCAAATTAAAGATATTATTTCCATGAACCTTCCGTATTTAAAGTAAAAACATTTAATAAGGCAAGCATAAAATGGCATAAGTGTAATAATAGTAGAAGGATTCCTATCCATCCTTAATCTTCAACAGATCAACTAGACAAAAATAATGATAAAGAGGGTCTGAATTGTGTCATTAGTAAATCTGATTGAAGCACTAGTAATAAATGCTCAACTCTACAGAGACTAGAACTTATTTTCCAGAACCATGAAAACAATATAAAAATTTATCACATATTATACTACAGAGTCTTCTTAAATCAAAAAAAAGCAGAAATTATACATCATCTTCTCTGGTCACAATTCAGTACACTGATAGTTTTTAAGAAAAAAGAAATAGAATTCAACCACTTAGAAGTTGAAGACCATTGTCCTAAGTAACTGTTAGGTCAAAGAGGAAAATAAACTCTTAAATACTATTTAGTACTAAAGAATAATAATACTACTCCAGACTAACATGTATGAATGCAAACCAAAACTGTTATCTGAGGAAAATTTATACCACTAAATGTTTGTACTGTTAAAGAAAAATGACTCATAATAAATTAAATATTGAACTGAAAAAGCTAAGACAAAATAATGTAAACAGTAAACATAGAAAGTAATGAATTAGTAAAATTATTAGTAATGAATTAGTGGAATCAAAGAATAATTGAAAGGGCCACTTCTTTGAAAATACATAAACCATAGAAAATAAAATGACATTTTCCAGTACTACATGAGATGTTTCTAGGACTCCAGGTTTTAAACTATACTTTCATAATTTCCTAAAAAAATGGAAGAGTTCTGAAAAATATACCTTATTTCTATACACCAGATACCAAGTGTTATGGATTGAATTATGTCCCCCAAAAAATGTGTGTATCAGTTTGGCTGGGCCATGATTCGCAGTATTGTGTGGTTGTCCTCCATTTCGTGATTATAATTTTATGTTAAAAAAGATTAGGGTGGGATTGTAACACACTAAGGTCACATCCCTGATCCAGTGTAAAGAGAGTTTCCCGGGGGTGTGGCCTGTACCACCTTTTATCTTACGGAAAAAAGGAAAGTGAAACAAGCAGAGAGTTAGGGACCTCATACCACCAAGAAAGCAGTGCTGGGAGCAGAGCTCGTCGTTTGGACCCAAGGTTCCTGCACAGAGAAGCTCCTAGTCGGGGGGAAGACAGATGACAACAGGGACCTTCCTCCAGAGTCAACAGAGAGAGAAAGCCTTCCCCTGGAGCTGACGCCCTGAATTTGGACTTGTAGCCTACTAGACTGTGAGAAAATAAATCTCTCTTTGTTAAAGCCATCCACTTGTGGTATTTCTCTTACAGCGGCACTAGATGACTAAGACACCAATTGAAAACCAAAATCATAGCCTTCTGCATCAGCTGTACTATTCACCCCACCCAGTCATAAGGTAAGTGAAATTCATTATCACCTGTTAGGTGAACAAGCGCTTCGTGCTTTCCAAATAGCTTTGAGTAAGAGCCTCAGCCCTGACTCAACCCACTGTTGATTTAGAATCAGACTCAAGTAGCAAGCTATTCACTTTAACCAACTCATGGAGAGTTCCAGTCACTGCATTTAACCCTGTGAGGTGGGCTTCCCCCTTTCTAGTGCCTAATGACATCCTGGTCAGATTCCACTTGTTTCCACTTGTTAAATCAGTCCAGTCCAACTGAAAGCTTCAATTTCATGTATAACTCAAGATTTTCCTCTTCCCCAAAGCATTCCAGACTTGTGGCTCCAGGGGCTTGGAACAGGCAAGGGACATGGGTTGTTCTTTACACACTTCCCCATTTTCCCTCTTAAAGCTTCTAGCTCCTCCAGTGCTGAGGCAAGAAAGAGGATTAGGGGAATGAGTCTTTACCTGATTGGGAGAGATCACTATTCTTTCCTGTTAGTTTGTCACAACTCCTCTGGGCCACCAAACATCCAGTGCAAACCATGCTTCCCCACAGCATGGCTCCCAGATGTGGGAGATCCAGCTGTGCCTTAAAATTTTTCACATGTCCCTCTCCTTAGTTCCACCGTCTCTGTTGTAACTGAACACTAAACTAGACTGAGAGGGCCCTCTGGTGTATTTAAGCATGAGCTAAAGAAAGGACTACCAGGATTCAATCCCAGCTCTATCATTTAACCAGCTGTGTGTCCTTGAGCAAATACTTACGCCTCTCCGAGCATTTTTCTCACCTGTAAGATGGGATGATAATATTTGCTACACAGGATAGAGGTGAGGATAAATAAGATAATAAGGATACAGGGCCTGGCACACATGTACACACTCCCCTACAGACACACAAGCACACGTATACCCTGTGCTGCCTACTAGAAAGAAGGATGTGTAGCAGGGAAATGGGGCAAGTCTCAGATCTATGTTCTAAAAGTTCCAGCTGGCAACCTCTTGAGCAAGCAAAGTACCAGCAATGGCTCAACCACCCTATGTAAGCTTCAGATGACCCACAGGTAACTCATCAGCCTTGCCAACTGCAGGAGCGCAGCCCACTTGCCCACGGCCCCCACCCCACCCAGCCCTGCTATCTCTTTCCAATACTCTTCCTCCATTCAGGTAGGAAAGTGGGCAGAAGAGCGATTCCACTGCCCAAGCAGATGGCCAAATGGAGAATGAAGAGCTACCTCCCCCCAATTCCAGGCACCACTTAATCTTTAAGAATGAGTGTTTTCATTGCTTAAGGGGTACAGAATTTTTGTTCAGGGCAATGAAAAAAATTGGAAATGGATAATGGTGAGTGTTGCACAACATGGTGAATGCAATTAATGTCACTGAATTGTACACATAAAAAAGGCTGAAATGTTTTGTTAGATATATTTTACTACAATAAAAAAAATTTAAAGCTAAGGACATTAATGATAATAATAAAGATTGAATTTATTATCACAGTCCCTACTCCTGGGCTTCCAGTAGAAGATGACAAATACTGCAACTGTCAAAAGATCCACTTCTCACATGGTTCACTCCCTCTGCCTAGTCCTCTTCTTGTATAGGCTGAAGTGGCGCTGTGGTGGGGCAGGGGGCAGGTTGGTGATATTAGGGCCAGCTGTGCTATGTCTTAGGCCAACCTTCTTGGAGATGCCTTTTTAAATAATATTCTCCGCTTTGGGTCTTGGCCAAAATTCTTAACCAAAAGGAAAAGTCCTACGAAAGTCTTTTTATAAGTATGTAATGGTTCCTCCATGATTCCTGAGTCATCTCCCTAAAAAATAGATTTCAATCTTTAATTCTGTCTCCTAATTCAAGGCTCAGTGAACCCTCAGCAATAAAATAGACCTAAAATTCAGTTTCCCTGTTTCTCCAGAGTTCTAAGTCTTATACTAAACCTTGTCTACCTCAGCCTTCACAGTCCCTCCACTCCTTGCCTCTGCTTGGTGGTGTTCCTGACAGAAGAGATTAAAGCATCACACTTCTTTCTAAAATGGTTCTTCACCCAGAAGCAGTGCCATCTGCTGGGCCCACCACATCGTTACCACCTTTGGAGTGGTAGCTTTAAGAAGGTATTAGTCCTGCTGTTGGGCCAGAAACTCCAGGTTCCATCATGTAAGAGGATCTAAACCTCCTGGAGTTTGGGGTCAAGAATAACTCAATAAGTATTTAACAGCTGGGAAGGAAACCAGCCGCTTCCTGGTGGTCTGATCATCTCAAACTCAGCTTTACGTTCCCTAAGGGACTTCAGAGAATCCCTGGGTAGTATAAACAGTTAATGAACTCAACTGCTAACCAAAAGTTGGCAGTTTGAGTCCACCCAGAGGCACCTAGGAAGAAAGGCTTGGTGATCTACTTCCAAAAAATCAGCCACTGAAAACCTTATGGAGCACAGTTCTATTCTGACGCATATAGGGTTGTCATGAATCAAAGTTGACTCAACAGCAACTAGAAGGGACCTCACATGTCTTTGAGGTTTTCTTATCAGCACTGTCTGGACCCCCATGTGTCTGTCAGTTTGTCATTCTGGAGGGCTTGCGTGTTACTGTGATGCTGGAAGCTATGTCACTGGTACTCAGATACCAGAAGGGTCACCCAAGGCAGACAAGTTTCAGCTGAGCTTCCAGACTAAGAAGGACTAGGAAGAAGGACCCAGCAGTCTACTTCTGAAAATAATTAGACAATGAAAACCTTATGAATAGCAGCAGAACATTGTCTGATATAGTGCCAGAAGATGAGCCACCCCAGGTTGGAAGGCACTTGGACAACTGGGGAAGAGCTGCCTCCTCAATGTAGAGTCGACCTTAATCACATGGATGTAGTCAAGCTTTCCAGACCTTCATTTGCTGATGTGGCACAACTCAAAATAAGAAGAAACAGCTGCAAACATCCATTAATAATCAGAACATGGAATGTACGAAGTATGAATCTGGGAAAATTGGAAATTGTCAAAAATGAAATAGAATGCATAAACATCAATATCCTAGGCATTAGTGAGCTGAAATGGACTGGTATTGGCCATTTTGAATTGGACAACTACATAGTCTACTATGCTCGGAATGACAACCTGAAGAGGAATGGTGTTGCATTCTCCATCAAAAAAGAACATTTCAAGATCTGTCCTGAAGTACAACGCTGTCAGTGATAGGATAATATCCATACACCTACAAGGAAGACCAGTTAATAAGACTATTATTCAAATTTACCCACCAACCACTAAGGCCAAAGATGAAGAAATTGAAGATTTTTACCAACTTCTTCAGTCTGAAATTGATCAAGCATGGCAATCAGGATGCATTGATATTACTGGTGATTGGTATGTGAAAGTTGGAAACAAAGAAGAAGTATCGGTAGTTGGAAAATATGGTGTTGGTGATAGAAATGATGCTGGAGACCTTAAGATCAATGACCTCTTCATTGCAAATACCTTTTTTCATCAACATAAATGGCGACTATACACATGGACCTCGCCAGATGGAATACACAGGAATCAAATCGACTGCATCTGTGGAAAGAAACGATGGCAAAGCTCAATATCATCAGTCAGAACAAGGCCAGGGGCTGACTGCAGAACAGACCATCAATTGCTCCTATGCAAGTTCAAGTTGAAACTGAAGAAAATTAGAACAAGTCCACGGGAGCCAAAGTACAACTTTGAGTATATCCCATCTGGATTTAGAGACCATCTCAAGAATAGATTTGATGAATTGAACACTAATGACTGAAGACCAGATGAGTTGTGGAGTGACATCAAGGACATCATACATGAAGAAAGCAAGAGAGGTCATTAAAAAGACAGGAAAGAAAGAAAAGACCAAAATGGATGTCAGAAGAGACTCTGAAACTTGCTCTTGAACACCGAGTAGCTAAAGCAAAAGGAAGAAATGATGAAGTAAAAGAATGGAACAGAAGATTTCAAAGGGTGGCTCGAGAAGACAAAGAAAAGTGTTACAATGACTTGTGTAAAGAGCTGGAGATAGAAACCAAAAGGGAACAACATGCTCAGCATTCCTCAAACTGAAAGAACTGAAGAAAAAATTCAAGCCTTGAGTTGCAATATTGAAGGATTCTATGGGGAAAACATTAAACGATGCAGAAAGCATAAAAAGAAGATGGAAGGAATACACAGAGTCATTATACCAAAAAGAATTGGTTGACGTTCAACCTTTTCAAGAGGTAGCATATGATCAGGAACTGATGGTACTGAAGGAAGAAGTCCAAGCTGTACTGAAGGAAGAAGTCCAAGCTGCACTGAAGGCACTGGCAAAAAATAAGACTCCAGAAATTGATGGAATATCAATTGATATGTTTCAACAAATGGATGCAGTGCTGGAAGTGCTCACTCATCTATGCCAAGAAATTTGGAATGCAACTACTTGGTCAACTGACTGGAAGAGGTCCATATTTATGCCTATTCCCAAGAAAGGTGATCCAACCGAATGTGGAAATTATCAAACAATATCATTAATATCACACACAAATAAAATTTTGAAGATCATTCAAAAGCAGCTGCAGCAGTATGTTGACAGGGAACTGCCAGAAATTCAGGCCAGATTCTGAAGAGGATGTGGAACCAGGGATATCGTTGCTGATGTCAGATGGATCCTGGCTGAAAGCAGAGAATACCAGAAAGATGTTTACCTGTGTTTTATTGACTATGCAAAGGCATTCAATTGTGTGGATGATAACAAATTATGGATAACATTGCAAAGAATGAGGATTCCCGAATGCTTAATTGTGTTCGTGAGGAACCTGTACACAGATTAAAAGGCAGTTTTTTGGACAGAACAAGGGGATACTGAGTGGTTTAAAGTCAGGAAAGGTGTGCATCAGGGTTGCATCCTTTCACCATATCTATTAAATCTGTATGCTGAGCAAATAATCCAAGATGGATTATATGAAGAAGAAAGGGGCATCAGGATTGGAGGAAGACTCATTAACAACCTGTAATATGCAGAAGATACAACCTTGCTTGCTGAAAGTGAAGAGGACTTGAAGCACTTACTGGTGAAGATCAAAGACCACAGCCTTCAGTATGGATTACACCTCAACATAAAGAGAACAAAAATCCTCACAACTGGACCAATAAGCAACATCATGACAAATGGAGAAAAGATTGAAGTTGTCAAGGATTTCATTTTACTTGGATCTATAATCAACACCCATGGAAACAGCAGTCAGAAAATCAAAAGATGCATTGCATTGGTCAAATCTGCTGCAAAAGACCTCTTTAAAGGGCTGAAAAGCAAAGATGTCACCTTGACGACTAAGGTGCACCTGACCCCAGCCATGGTATTTTCAATTGCATCATATGCATGTGAAAACTGGACAATGAATAAGGAAGACTGAAGAAGAATTAACGTCTTTGAATTGTGGTGTTGGTGAAGAATATTGAATATACCATAGACTGCCAAAAGAACGAACACATCAGTCTTGTAAGAAGTACAACCAGAATGCTCCTTAGAAGGAAGGATGGCGAAACTACATCTTACATAGTTTGGACATGTTGTCAGGAGGGATCAGTCCCTGGAGAAAGACAGAATGCTTGGTAAAGTACAGGGTCAGCGAAAAAGAAGAAGACCCTCAACAAGATGGATTGACACAGTGGCTGCAACAATGGTCTCAAGCATAACAACAATTGTGAGCATGGAGCAGGACCGGGCAGTGTTTCGTTCTGTGGTGCATAGGGTCACTGTGAGTCAGAACAGACTTGACGGCACCTAACAACAACCTGTGGACGTCGGATAACTGCCTGACAGAAGTCCTGTCACAGCTTTCCCCATCACCTCAGTCTTTCTGCTTGCAAGCCATCCCCAAGGGAAAGAGTGCCTCTTTGAATGGTATGTGAGGATAGCAGGGAAACCAGACCACTCTGAAGAACTTCTCACAGCAGAACACTGCCTGCCTCCCACAAAAGGAAAAAATGCCCACCCTACCTCATCCTACCAGGGTTAAACCAAAGTCTCAGAGAGTTGGTTGCTGAGAGAATCAGACGCTGAGGTAGAATAGCAGCTTAACACATCTATGGTGTTATGCCTCAAGAATTTGAAAAGCCCTACCTGTAACTGAGTCACCTGTATTGGAAAGGTCCAACTCAGGTTCACTATTATTTAATTCTTTCCATGGCTTTCTCTCTATCCTCACAAAAAAAAAAAAAAAATTATGTGTGATTACTGAGTGAATGCTGCTACAAGATTTAGAGTTCATGGGAGGAAAAGAACAACTTTTTTGATTACTGTTTTGTATTCTTTTCAGGACATAAGGATCTGACAAATAGTGCTAGTTCGAGATTTCTGAAAAGTGAGTAAGTAAATTTTCCTTTTGCTCTTTAGTAAGCTACCTTTTCAGATAAGGTAGCATGGTGAAAGAATTTGGAGAAAAGTTTAAAAGAATCCATGGGGGCTGATATGCATTATAAGATATACAATATTAATATTTATTTACTCTAGAAGATACCGCATGCTGTAATTTATAACACTGTTTTCTATATGTTCAATGAATTTGTATGAGGATACCCCATTGTAGCAAATTGAATGGTGGCCCCTCAAAAGATATTTCCCCATCCTAACATACAGACTTTGTGAATGTTACCTTATTTGGAAAAAGAATCTTTGCAGATGTAATTAAGAGTCTTCAGATGAGCTCATTCTGGATTACTCAGGTGGACCCTAAATCCAATGACAAAGATACGATAGAAAAGGAGAAGACACAGACAAAGGCAGTCACAGAGATGAAGGCCATGTGAAGACAGATGCAGAGATTGAAGCTATGCAGCTGCAAGCCAAGGAATGTCTGGAGCCACCAGAAATTGCATAGGCAAGAATAATTCTCCCCTAGAGCCATCTGAGAGAGTGATTTTGGAAATCTGGCCTCCAGAACTTAAGAGAAGAAATTCCTGCTATTTTTAAGCTACCAGGTTTGTGGAAATTTGTTATGGCAGCCACAGGAAACAAATATATCCATTATATCCCTGATGATATCAACATTATATTTAACATATTATTTTTCAAGAATGCAGAAATTATCAAACAATATCATTAATATTACATGCAAGTAAAGTTTTGCTAAAGATCACTCAAAAACGGTTGCAGTGGTACATCCACAGGGAACAGTCAGAAATTCAAGCCCCATCCAAAAGAGGACATCTAGGTTAATTGGCATAACAAAGTTTATTAAGAAAGTATTATGCATCCCACTTTTGTGGGAAGTGTCTGGGGTCTTAAAAGCTTGCTAGTGGCCATCTAAGATGCATCAATTTGTCCCACCCTACTTGGAGAAAGGAGAATGAAGAAAACCAAAGACACAAGGAAAATATTAGCCCGAGACCCAGCGACTAACAGACCACAAGAACCAGAGACTCCACCAGCCTGAGACCAGAAGAACTAGATGGTGCCTGACAGGGAACACAACAGAGAGTCCTGGAAGGAGCGGGAGAAAAGTGTGGAACAGAACTCAAATTCATGTAAAAAGACCGGACTTAAAGGTCTGACAGAGACTGGAAGAACCCTTGAAACTATGGCCTCTGGATGGTCTGTTGAACCAGAACTGAAACTATTCCCAAAGCCCACTCTTCAGACAAAGATTACACAGGACTATAAAATAAAAAATAATACACATGAATGAGGAATGTGCTTTCTAGTTCAGATACACAAGACCAAATGGGCGGCTCCTGTACAGAGGCAGGATGAGAAGGCAGGAAGGGACAGGAACTGTTGAATGGACACAGGGAACCCAGGATGGAAAGGGGGAGTGTGCTGTCACATTGTGGGGATTGTAACTAATGTCACAAAACAATATGTGTATACATTTTTGTATGAGAAATTAACTTGAGCTGTAAACTTTCACCTAAGGCACAATAAAAAGAAAAAGAAGAAAAAGAACTTTAAATGATTCTGAACTCTTACTAAGGGGAAAGAAAAAAGAAAGGATGTGGGATGAGGGATATCATTGCTGATGTCAGATGGATCTTGGCTGAAAGCAGAGAATACCAGAAAGATGTTTGCCTGTGTTTTACTGACTATGTAAAGGCATTCAGCTTTGTGGATCATAGCAAATTATGGATAACATTGCAAAGAATGGGAATTCCAGAGCACTTAATTTTGCTCACAGAGAACCTATATACAGATCAAGAGGCAGCAGCTTGAACAGAATATGGGGATATTGTGTGGTTTAGAATCAGGAAAGGTGCAGGTCAGGGTTGTATCTTTTCACCATACCTATTCAATCTGTATGCTGAGCAAATAATCTGAGAAGCTGGACTATATGAAGAAGAAAGGGGCATCAGGATTGGAGGAAGACTCATTAACAACCTGCGTTATGCAGATGATGCAACCTTGCTTACTGAAAGTGAAGAGGACTTGAAGCACTTACTGATGAAGATCAAAGACCACAGCCTTCAGTATGGATTACACCTCAACATAAAGAAAACAAAAATCCTCACAACTGGATCAATAAGCAACTTCATGATAGATGGAGAAAAGATTGAAGTTGTCAAGTGTCATTGTTATCTAGTGCTGCTGTAACAGAAATACCACAAGTAGACAGCGTTAACAAAGAGAAATTTATTTTCTCACAGTCTAGTATAGCCTACAAGCCCAAATTCAGGGCATCTGTTCCAGGGGAAGGCTTTCTCTCTCTGTTGGTTCTGGAGGAAGGACCTTGACATCAATCTTCCCCTGGACAAGAAGCCTTTCTGCACAGGGACCCCAGATCCAAAGGATGCGCTAAGCTCCTGGTGCTTCTTTCTTGGAGGTATGAGATCCCCTGTCTCTCTGCACATTTCTCTCTTTTACATCTCAAAAGCGATTATCTTAAGACACAGTCTTATCTTGTAGATCTCATCAGCATAACTGCCACTAATCCATCTCATTAACATCATAGCGATAGGATTTACAACGCATAGGGAAATCACGTCAGATGACAAAATGATGGACAATCATACAATACGGGGAATCACAGCCTAGCCAAATTGATACACATATTTTTGGGGGACACAATTCAATTCATGACATCAAGGATTTCATTTTACTTGTATCCACAATCAATGAATAGGGAAACAGCAGTCAGGAAATCAAACGATGTTTTACAGTGGGCAAATCTGCTGCAAAAGACCTCTTTAAAGCATTAAAAAGCAAAGATGTCACTTTGAGGACTAAGGTGCACCTGACCCAAGCTATGGTATTTTCAATTGCCTCATTTGCATTCAAAAGCTGAACGATGAATAAGGAAGAATTGTTGCCTTTGAATTATGATATTGGCCAGAAGAATGAAAAAATCTGCCTTGGAAAAAGTACAGCCAGAATGCTCCTTAGACGCGAGGATGGTAAGAATTCGTCTCTCATACTTTGGACATGTTATCAGAAGGGACAAGTTCTTGGAGAAGGACATCATGCTTGGTAAAGTAGAGGGTCAGCAAAAAAGACTCTCACAAGGACTAGAAGGCAGGAGGGGACTAGAAAGCTGGTAATAGGGAACCCAAGGTAGAGAAGGGAGAGTGTTGACATGTCGTGGGGTTGTTAACCAATGTCATAAAACAATAGGTGTACTGTTTAATGAGAAACTAGTTTGTTCTGTAAACCTTCATCTAAAGCACAATTAAAAAAAAAAAAGAGGAAGACCCTCAACCAGATGGATTGACAGTGACTGCAATGATGGGCTCAAACATAGCAATGATTGTGAGGATGGCGAAGGACAAGGCAGTGTTTCATTCTATTGTACATAGGGTTGCTATGAGTTGGAACCAACTCGACGGCACCTAACAACAACAACATTATTGTTCAATATATAGTAGAGAATCATACTGGAGGATTGGATCAAGAGGGTGGGCTGAGTATATGCAAGTCTGCCTCAAATGATGGAAGTTTTTATTTTTGTTATATCTATTCTATAATAGTGGTACTCTCATGGTACTGTAAACTAAGAGAAATACTGTATATAGAAGTCAAAAATCCTCATGACTGGACCAATAAGCAACTTCATGATTAAACAGAGAAAAGATTTTATGGGCTCAAACATAGGTACTATTGTGAGGATGGCCCAGGACAAGGTAGTGTTTCATTCTGTTGTACGTAGGGTCCCTATGAGTTGGAACCGACTCAATGACACCTAAGAACAACTGTAGTCAAATGAGGTCGGACTGAAAATGAAAACCAAATCACCAAACATGTACATCAGAGAAATTTCACAAAAGGTGGCAGCTGTCCCAGGGGTGTCACAAGTTCTGATGCGGTGGATAAGGAGAGCCTGACGGAGGCCCAGAGATCAACTCTTAGAGTGATTTGCTGAGGCACCATCCAAGGATCATCTAAAAAGTCCAGTCTTTCTCACCTGAGCATGTGATAGATTAGTGGAATCATTAGCCCCCAAGTAAAAGCAGTAAGTGTGGACCCTTGTACAGGGCCCAACGGTGAAGTCGCCACTCTCAAGACCAGGCCACTCTGCCTGCAGACAGCACTTTCCACGCCTCCCCTGAAATCCTTGGAGGCAGTCTGTAGTAAGCAGATGCAACATTCCTAGACAAGCTAAAAGGAGCTCTCACACTCAAAAATGAGCATACTAACTAGAAGAGAAGGGGCCATGTAACCAAGAATCACCAATAATTTAAGGAAAACGAATACCATGAAAGAAGCACCAAACCAAAAATGAAACCTGTTTCCATCAAGTTAGTTCCAACTCATGGCTACCTAATGTGATACTGAGCAGAACTTCTCTCCATAGGGTTTTCTTGGCCATGAACTTTACAGAAGCAGGCCTTTCTTCCATGGCACTGCTGGGTGGGTTCAAATCACCAACCATTTGGTTAGTAGTCAAGCGCAAACCGTTAGCACCACTCAGAGACTGGAAAAAAGTACCACACTCCACAAACTGAAAAACTAATACACAAGTATGGTAGACTGGGCTAGTCACCTACCCAATATTCACTCTCCCTTTTTCCTTACTAACAGAATTTTGATTTATGGAGTTATTTAACAGAACTCTCCTTCTCAACCATGTCACAGGACATAAATCTAGCCAGTGAGAAAGAAGAAGAATTCTAATGAATACTTCAGGGTAAGTTTTGCTTTCCCAACTGTAGCAGAGCCTTCCTGTTGTCTCCCAATATTCAGTCTTCTATTTTTTGTTCATTTTAGAATCCCTCATTTTTATCTGGGTCTATGACTGCCTATGGGGGTTGGGGGGAGGGTGGGAAAAAAAATGATATTTCCCAGCTGAGCCCCCCAATCACCCCAGGAGTTGATCTCCAGATACTGCTTCGCCTCTCCTTATCTACAACATCAGAAATTGGGACACCCCTGAGACAGCTGCCACCTTTTGTGGAATTTCTCTGATGTACGGGTTTGGTGACTTGGTTTTCATTTTCAATCCAATCTCATTTGACTTTTGCTGTTGTTGTTGTTCTTAGGTGCCACTGAGTCGGTGCGGAATCATAGTGACCTTCTGAATCTTAGTGACCCTATATACAACAGAACAAAATACTGCCCAGTCCTGCACTATCCTCTCAATCATTGCTATATTTGAGCCCATTGTTGCAGTCACTGTGTCAATCCAACTCACTGAGGGTCTTCCTCTCTTTTGCTGACCCTCTAATTTACCAAGCATGATGTCCTCCAGGGTCTGATCCTTCCTGATAACATGTCCAAAGTTTGCGTAATGAAGTCTCACCATCCTCACTTCTAAGGAGCATTCTGGCTGTACTTCTTCCAAGACAGATATGTTCATTCTTCTGGCAGTCCATGGTTTATTCAATATTCTTCGCCAACACCATAATTCAAAGGTATCAATTCTTCTTTGGTCTTCCTTATTCATTGTGCAGCTTTCAAATGCATACGAGGCGATTGAAAACACCATGGCTTGGGTCAGGCACAGCTTAGTCCTCAAAGCGACATCTTCGCTTTTTAAGACTTTAAAGATGTCTTTTGCAGCAGATTTGCCCAGTGCAATATGTGGTTTGATTTCTTGACTGCTGTTTCCCCAAGGGTTGCTCATGGATCCAAGTAAAATGAAATCCTTGATAACTTCAATCTTTTCTTCGTTTATCATGATGTTGCTTATTGGTCCAGTTATGAGGATTTTTGTTTTCTTTGTGTTTAGGTATAATCCATACTGAAGGCTACAGTTTTTTGATCTTCATCAGTAAGTGCTTCAAGTCCTCTTCACTATCAGCAAGCAAGGTTGCATCATCTGCATATCATAGGATGTTAATTAGTTTTCCTCCAATCCTGATGCCCCATTCTTCTTCATATAGACAGTTTCTTGGATTATTTGCTCAGCATAAAGATTGAATAAGTAAGGTTAAAGGATACAACCCTGAAGCACACTCTCTTGATTTTAAACCACACAATATCCCCTTGTTCCATTTGAAAGACTGCCTCTCCTTCTAAGTACAGGTTCTGCATGAGCACAATTAAGTGTTCTGGAATCCTCATTCTTTGCAATGTTATCCATAATTTGTTATGATCTACACAGTCGAATGCCTTTGCATAGTCAATAAAATAGGCGTAGAGGTTAGGATTTACAACACATATTTTGGGGGGACACAATTCAGTCAAGAACAACTACCTTTCCTCTTTGTTCTATCTCCCTTCTGGCCTGGAATATGTACTCAGTGTTGGGAGGTGCAGCAGGCATCTTGCATCCATGAGGATGAAGTCCACAAGCTCAGAATGTTGGATAAAAAGATGGGGATCCATGGGAAAATTAAGTTATACTGAAAATGACTTGTGTGTCAATTTTCTCAATTCTCCCAAGGATGATACATAGCTAGGTACCATGGTAGATACATAGGAGATAATATCTTAATGAACGCCTTATGTCATGAGGGCTTAATTTCTAGAGCAAGGGTCAACAAATTCAGGCCAAATCCAGCCCATTGCCTTTTGTATTGGGACACAGCAATCCTCATTTGTTTACCTTTTGTCTATGGTTACTCTCACTCAAGGTAGAGTTGAGTAGTTGCAAAGAGACCATAGGGTCCACAAAACCTAAAATATTTAGCACATGGTCTTTTACAGGAAAAGTTTGTTGACCCTGACTCTACAGAATCCTCAGTTGAGAAGGTCAGCAAAGAGACTTGGCTTTGTCTATCTTGGCCTTTGCTTCATTATCAGCAGCTAGGGTAGGGAGACCAGGCTAATAAGTTTTGCCAAGATGTTATTTCCGCCTGTGACCAACAGGTGCCCTCAGGCTGCTTTCTTCATCTGTCATCCTACCGCAGGATGCTATGAGGATCAAGTGAGTCAATAACTGTGAAGCACTTAGCACAGTGCCTGGCACTTAGCACTCAGTAAATATTAGCTCTTGTTCCAAACCTGATACCAACTACCATTTATTTAGCTCACTGTTCTATAGGTTGACAATTTGGCCTAGGCTTCGTTGCATGGTTCTCCTGATATTGGCTGGGCTTGCTATTGCATCTGCAAACAGCTGCAGGTTAGAAAGATGGCTCTACTTCTCAGAGTTGCCTGGTCCGGGATGACCCCATTCACCTGTCTGTGGTTGTCTGTCAGTTGACTAGCTGTTGCTGAGGCAGCTGAGCTACGTGCTTCTCATTCTTCAGCAGGCTACCCTGGCTTTTCCCATGATGAATATAAGGTTCAAAAAGAGAGTGAAGCGAGCAAGGCCCCTTGAGGTCTAGGCTTGGAAATAGCAAGACGTCACTTCCACTGCATGTTATTGGTCAAACAAATCACAAGGCCAAATTATATTCAAAGGGTGGGGAAATAGATTTAACTTCCTATTAGAAGGAGCTGCAGAGTCACTTTGCAAAGGGGCATGGATACAGTGAAGAATTATTGCAGCCATGTATGTAAACAATCTACTACATTAGTTAATATATCTTAAACCTAATTTAAGTATCAAACAAATATTTAAGTGCCTGCTAAATGTCAGTATTTTATGAAATGGCCTTGCTTTTTTCTTTCCTTTTGAAATTCAAAATTTGATTTAAACAGAAGCCCCCTAAAAAGAAAATAAATAAATTCTTTTGCTCTCAGTAATTGTGTGTTTGTGGGAGGACATCTGAATGTAATAACAAACCATTTTCAGCACCATAGACTCGTGATATTTAGCTGACTGATCCACTTTACCATCTACAGCAACATGCTGAGTTTATTCTTGAATTTTAATTGCTCTTTAAATAAAGCCACAAAATAAAATTCTAATTTTGTTTTAAATGCATAAAGTAAAAGGAAATTTCATCTCTTGATTTTTTAACTTGTCATGAACTCTTCACAATGTACTGTGCTAAAGCAAACACTGCAACCTCTCAACCACATTATCTTCAAAAATAAAAGATTTACTTGACTTTTTTCCACCTCTTAAAAATAGAAACAATAAATAATGATGAAAATTGGAAAGAAATCAAAAAGTGTTCTGGGACTGCCCAGTCTTCCTTTATCAAATGTGTAAATAAATCATTAAGTATTCAAATGATTAATACATTCATGTTCAAGCTTACCAGAATAAATCATTTATATGCCGACCCTTGACTATCTAGATTCATTAGCACTCTTAAGCAAATTAATATGCCTTCACATTTCAGAGCCTAAGAAAGTGTTATATTCTCCCCTATTACTAGATATATGAATGCTCCAGTACTTTTTATATTAACAGAATTTATTTTCTCCCTCCACCCTCAGTTTTGAGCATGGTACATATCCAGCTGCCTTACAGCCTGGCTTCATACCATGTAGGATAACAAAAAAGGATCTCTTGAAATGCAACTCAAAAAAAAAAAAAAGACCTCTTGATTCTTTTAGCATGATAATAATGAGAAGAAAAAATAATAACAAACATTTATAAGACTCTTAGGATGTGCCAGGCATTCTTCTAAGTAGTTTATACATATTAATTTATTAATCCTCACAAAATTCTACAGGGTAAGTGTGTTTATTTTCCCCATTTTACAGATGAGGAAACTGAGGAGCTGACAGGTTAAAAAGACTTTCCCCATGTCACACTGCTAAGAGGCAGTGCTGGAATCTGGACTCAGGCAGCCTAGTTCCAGAGCTCATACCCTTAACCATTACACTGTACCTTCTCTCCATAAAGACACCCAGGAACCATATTGAAAAGTCTGATTGTAGTGTAGATGCTTGATCCTGGGGTTAGATCAATGAGGGACACTTCCACTAGCCTTTCCTACTTCAGCTTTATCTTATGGAAAATCAAACACAGCTCCATGACTGACAATCAGAGCCAAAAAACAGAGATTGGGAATTAGGACGGCAATCAGGGGATGAAGAGGGCTTGGTGGAGTCAAGGTGGATGAAGGTGAAGAAAGTATATTCACAAGGGATAAGCTCTTGGACTAGATGGGAAGGGGTGGCAGCAGTGGGGATCACACAGTATCTAGTGAAGGAGCATATGGGGTTTAGAATTAACCTTACCCAAAGAATTTGGTCTTTGACCTGAGTTCCTGAGAGATAAACTCTAAAACCTTAGGATTTCCCCCCAGTGATTAAGATGACTTTGTTATCTATAGATGACTCTCATGTGGGGGCTGGCCAGGCCAGAAATACCACCTCGTGATATCAGCTGAACTCAGTATGTGAGGGTATGACTTTATCAATCATGCGTATGCAATGAGGCTGCAATAAAGACTCTGGACACAGAAGCTCAATGAGCTTCCTGGCTGGTGAAAGACATCTGTTCTCAAGAGAGTGATGCACTGTCTTAGGGACATGGAGGCTTCACACTGGGAACCCTCCCTGACCTCACCCTGAGTGTCTCTTCTTTATGCTGATCCCAATTTGTATCATTTATAATAAATCCATAATCATAAGTATAATGCTTTCCATGAGTTATGTCTTTCCTGTGAATTATTTAACCCAAGGGAGTAGTGGAAGCCAGCATGTAAGAAGTTAGCGGCACTGGGAACCCCCAGGTTTGTGGCTGGCATCATGAAGGGGTAGTAAGAAAACCACAAATTTGTAGCCAGCAGATCAGATGTGAAGGGAGCTCTGGGGACTCTTGAGATTGCAGCTGGTATCTGAAGTCTTGAGCCTATTTGGCAATCTGGAGGACTGTGTCCTTTAACTTGTGAGATCTGACCCGGCTCCAGGTGGTTAGGGTCAGAGGAAGAAGTGCTGTCTATGCAGCTGGTGTCAGAACAGAGAAGTGGAAAGTGGAGATTTTGATTTATGTTGATAATTTATCCACAGAGAACACCACACACATTCTGGGTGGGTCAGAATGAGCTGAACAAGCAAATAAACCACTCATAGTTCTCCTACTCAAGAAGTGTATTAACATGGATGATCATTGACTTCAGCCTGAAGTAAAGATCTGCTTGCACATCATCTGGATCAGCTAAATTAAGACTTCCTCCAACCAGTAATGTACTCTATCACCCCATCCTTCTAAGAGTAAGAGCATTATAAGGGGTGTTATCATGCCTTGATAAATTGCAAGCTGTCTCTTCCACGCTTCTATCTTTCCCAGTCTTCTCTCTCCTTTTCTGTTTGTATTGACATGTTTGCTCTGAAAGAAATGTATATGTTAATTTATTTGATAGACTTGTCAAAACTGGTCTAAAATAAAGTGCCAGTACTCTATAAATGGTCACCAGGAAAGGGTTCTGGACTTCTCTGATAATTTACAGTAATGTCTTACATGCTGATGACATATGTTCAGAGTAGCAAACCAGTTACAAACACAAGATAATCCAAAAAGAGAGCAGGATTCATTCCTGGACACTGCAGTACAGATCCTTGATTCTGGAGGCAGATCATGATCTCTCTGCAAGAAAACTCCTCTCAGTTTGAAAAACAGCTTTTGACATTCAACTGTCTAGAGGCTTAGCACTTGACCATGTGACACCCAGTGATGAAGAGGCCTGAGCTGCCCATCATGAGTTGGGCAATGTCTGATCCACTGAGTCACAATGTCAATGGTAAAGCTATTGGTGCCGGAAAGTGAAGTGGCCACCGGTCCAGGGGGTAGACAGAGCTGAAAGATCTGAGGAGATGTATTAGTTGTGTCGGATAACACTGTTCAAACCATCCTATGATATCTGGCTCTCATGCTATAGTATCAGGCCTTCAATTTTATAAGACAAAGATGCCCTCATTTTTTCCCTGACAGGAAAGGTACAAAATCAGTTGGTTACAGATTCCACTTCAGTTGCAATCTCCTAAAAACACTTAAAGAGGGTTAGTGAACTTAGCCACAGTTCCAGGTACTGTAGCTGGTCCCAAAGACATAATTGATATTCTCCATTTCTCTCTTTCATCACTCATTTTAGATGTCCCTTTCCCTAGACAAACACATTCTACCACCCTTCTGTGAGTTTCTCATACTGTGGTGGCTTGCATGTTGCTATGATGCTATACCACCTGTATTTCAAATACCAGCGGGGTTACCCATAGTGGACAGGTTTCAACAGAGCTTCCAGACTAAGACAGACTAGGAAGAAAGGCCTGATAATCTACTTCTGAAAATTAGCCAAAGAAGCCCTGTAGATAACAACAGAATATTGTCTGATATGGTGCTGGAAAGTGAGCCCTCTAAGTTGGAAGGCACTCAAAACACACAGTGGTCACGATAGTTGACTCTAGCATGCTGGTGGTCACAGGGATGGCACAGGACTGGGTGTCAATTCTGTTCTATTGTGCATGGGACTGTCATGAGTTGGTGTAACCATGAATTAGAGCTGACTCAACAGCAACTAACAACAGTGGACAAGCACATGGGCTGGTCTGGGTTGCTTGCCTGGTAGTAATTCCATATCCTCATCCTTAAGTGATTTGGGTTCTTAGTTGCTTTGTCTTTGTGTTCTGTAGTAGTTATCATAACTACTCATTAACAGTTACTAATAAGCAATAGAAATATTAAGAGATGTCCTACTAATTCTGTGCGTTGAAAAATAGCCTTTTTTGTCCTATTGTGTAGTAGCAAGCCAAATTTCTCATGGTAGTCAATGTTGATTATCTCAGCAGTAACTTTTTTCTTTGCCTGCTGGTTCATGGGCATAAGAAGCCCAAAGTGGCCAGCTGGTGACAGCCGTAGCTTCCAATTTAGTGGAATCCTTTTGGTGTCACTTGGTGGAAGTGTTTTCTACTCCTTCCTTCCCAACAAGACCTAAGAACTCTAACTTGGCAGAACTTAAGTTCTCGGGACAGGAAATATAAATTCTGCAAGGGGGAGTAATGGTGAAAGGAGCAACACTTGCTTCCAATCTTTGGTTCCTAGATCCATGTAGTCTAGCTGTTGGAGACGCAGCACCATATATTGGCCATTAATTCAGTGCATATCCTGGAGAACAGTGCCCCAACCCTATAAGATGCTGTGCCCTAGCAGGTTCTTTAGCTGAGCTTTTAGTAGGTGCTTCCATTGTTCTTTCAGGCCAGCTGTTTCTGGGTAATAAAGTAAATAATAATACCAGTGAATTCTGTGGCCATGGGCCCAATGTCACAACTCCTTTATCTCAAAATGGATTCCTTCAGCTGAGGAAATATAGTATGGAATATCATGTTGATGTATTGCATCCTATAAACCCCCAAATGCTAGAGCTGGTAAAGGCAATGCAGGCAGGGAAGGTTATCCAATATCTGGAGCAGGTATTGATTCTAGTAAGGATGAATTGCTGTCCTTTTTAGGTGAAAAGGGAGCCCTGGTGGCACAGTGATTAAACATTCAGCTGCTAACCAAAAGTCTGACCACTCGAACACACTAGCCACTATGTAGTCTTCTTTTGTAAAGATTACAGCCTTGGAAATCCTATGGGGCAGTTCTACTCTGTCCTATAGGGTCACTATGAGTTGGAATCAACTTGAAGGCAGTGGGATTTTATTTTTTTTAAATTGTACTTCAGGTGAAAGCTTAAAGAACAAATAGTTTCTCATTAAACAGTTAGTACACATATTGTTTTATGACATTGGTTAACAACCCCACCATATGTCAGCCCTCTCCCTTCTCGACCTTTTTTTTGGTGAAAATATACATAGCCAAAGATATACCATTTCAAAAATTTTTACATGCACCGTTCAGTGACATCAACTATGCTCTTCCAGTTGTGCTGCTATTCTCACTTAAGATGAAGGCTTACAGAACAAAATAGTTTCTCATTTAACAGTTAGTACAAATGTTGCCCTATGACAATGGTTAACAACTTCACAATACATCAACACTATCCTTACTCAACCTAGGGTTCCCTAACACCAGCTTTCGTGTCCCCTTCTGCCTTCTGGCCCTTGTCCCTGGACTGCTGTGCCTCATTAGTCCCATTTGGTTTTATGGGGCTGTCCACTCCCAGGCTGAACGGTGAACCTAGGAAATGACTTCACCACTGAGCTAAAAGGGTGTCTGGGGGCCATACTCTCGGGGTTTCTCGAGTCTCCTTTAGGCCAGTAAATCTGGTCTTTTTTTTGTGAGTTAGAATTTTGTTCTACATCCTTCTCCAGCTCTGTCCAGGACCCTCTGTTGTGATCCCGGTCAGAGCAATCAGTGGTGGTAACCAGGTACCATCTAGCTGTACTGGACTCAGTCTGGTGGAGGCCTTGGTAGCTGTGGTCCATTAGTCCTTTGGACTAATCTTTTCCTTGTATCCTGTTCTCTTCATTCTCCCTTGTTCCTGAAGAGATGAGACCAGTGGAGTATCTTAGGTGGCTGCTCACAGGCTTTTAAGACCCCAGACGCTACTCACCAAGGTAGAATGTAGAACATTGTCTTTATAAACTGTGTTATGCCAATTGAGCTAGCTGTTCCCAGAGACCATGGTCCCGAAGGCAGTGGGTTTTGTTTTGGGTTTGGATTAGGTGAAAAGTGTCTGATAATGAATGGTGCCATATTGAGAGCTCAGCATTGATCTCACCATCTGGCAAGTTGGGCACTCAGCAGTGGCAATAGCTAGATTAGACTTGGTAGGAGGGAGCATATGTTGTTGGGCCCATGCAGAACCTCCATCACTGCCACCGTGGCCACTCAGTTCATGGGCCTATTGAGGTATCCCTTCAATGGCCAAGGACAGAGGTTGGATGACATCAATAGGATGCATCATTTTGTCCATCTGGTCTTTGAGCTCCGCTACTGTAGTAGATAATTTCTGGGGAACATTTAGTAAGACACATACATTCACGGGTTTTGTGCCCACTCCCACAGGTCCATCCATAGACTTTTCAGCCAGAGCTCATTGTAACTGATCTTTCATACCTGTTACCTTCAGGGCCCTGAACAAAGAAATCTTAAATGGTATTTCAAACCACTTTTTAATGTCCAGGTAACTTTATATCCATATCTCAATCAAATGTACTTCTTGGGGATCTGTCTACTGGGGTGATCCCAATGAAACCCTATGAATCCCAACAGAATATTGTCCAGTGTAGTGCTGGAAGATGAGCACTATATTTTCATTGACTGAATTTTGAAAGTATATTGCCAGGCCATTCATTGGAAGGCACTCAGAATACACAGTGGCTGTAAAGTTGCACAGGCAAGAAGGTCAGACTTTGTCAGGAGCAACAGCAGCTCAGGTACCCAGACTTAACCCAACCAGATCCACAGAAGCTACAGCTTCTCCAGCAGAACCCAGAAGTGCAAGAAAGTTAATGCCCCATGAGGCAAATAGTGAACAGTCAGAGACAGGAAATGGGAAGAAGTTGTCAGTTAAATTCTTCTCCCTTCCTTTCCCAGAGGCACTGTGGACATTTATGGCCTATCTGTAGGCATACCACGTAACTGAGCACTTGGTTGCATTTTCTCATGAAACTGGCCAAATCGATAACACACCACCTTATATATGCTTCCCCTCTTTCCACACTTCATGTCCCCTTTTCCCTCACTCTTGATGTCATAGAATTGCACATCCCAATAAAATATTAGCACATAAGTGTTGCTTAAGTTTCTGTTTTCTAAGGAATATGGACTAAAAGAGATGGTATATATCAGACTCACTTAAAAAAAACCTGTTGTCGTTGAGTCGATTCCAACTCATAACAACCCTATAGGACAGAGCAGAGCTGCCCCATAGAGTTTCCAAGGAAAGGCTGGTGGATTTGAACTGCAGACCTTTTGATTATTAGCCAATCTCTTTAACCACTGTGCCACTTAGGATCCTGTTTTAAATGATAAGTACACCATCACTGATAACCCTTTGATAAATCACAAGTTTGTAGGGGTGAGAAAAGGTAGAGCAGCACTGCATTAGATTTAGAAATGCTTGACCTAAGTTTGATCCTAACTCTGCTACTCACTGTGTGATCTTGGGCAACTCACAGAACCTCTCTGAGCCTCATTTGCTCATCTGGAATCAACAAAGGATCAGCATTATACACATGGGCTCTCAAGGAAGACTGCTTGGAGTGCCTGTGAAACTTTAGGCAATTTACATAACGTCTCTAAGCCTCAGGATCTTCATGTGTTTAATGGAGCCCTGGTGGTACAACTGTTAAGCGCTCAGCTGCTAACTAAAAAGTTGGCAGTTCGAACCCACTCAGTGGCTCTGTGGGAGAAAGACCTAGTGATCTGCTCCCATAATAATTACAGCCTAGAAAACCCTATGGGGCAGTTCTACTATGTCACATGGGGTACCTATAGTCACAGTCGACTCAACAGCACCTAACAACAGCAAAATAAAGATAAGTAATGCAAACTACTTAACAGATTTGTTTTGAAGATTAAATGAGATCACGATTAATGCAAAGCGTTATCTATTATTGTTGTTGTTAGCTGCCCTGGAGTTGGCTCCATGCACAACAGGCTAAAACTCTGCCCAGTCTAGTGTAGTTGTTGTCATGTGTGAGGTCGAGTCAGTTCCGACTCATAGCGACCCTATGTACAACAGAACAAAACACTGTCCAGTCCTGCGCCATCCTAACAATTGTTATTATGTTTGAGCCCATTGTTGTAGTCATCTGCCTCATTCCATCTCGATGAGGGTCTTGCTCTTTTTCACTGACCCTCTAGCAAGCATGATGTCCTTTTCCAGGGACTGGGCCCTCCAGATAACATGTCCAAAATATGTGAGATGAATTCTTACCATCCTTGCTTCTAATGAGCAGTCTGACTATACTTTTTCCAAGTCAAATTTGTTCTTTCTTCTGGCAGTCCGTGGTATGTTCAATATTCTTCACCAACATCATAATTCAAAGGCATCAATTCTTCTCTGGTCTTCTTTATTCATTGTCCAGCTTTCACATCTATATGAGGCAACTGAAGACACCATGGCTTGGGTCAGGCACATCTTGGTCCTTACAGTGGCATCTTTGCTTTTTAATACTTTAAAGAGGTTTTTTGCAGTAAATTTGTCCAATGCAACGCATCATTTGATTTCTTGACTGCTGCTTCCATGGGTGTTGATTGTAGATTCAAGTAAAATGAAATCCTTGACAACTTCAATCTTTTCTCCATTTGTCATGATGTTGCTTATTGGTCCAGTTGTGAGGATTTTTGTTTTCTGTATGTTGAGGTGTAATCCATACAGAAGACTGCAGTCTTTGCTCTTCATCAGTAACTGCTTCAAGTCCTCCTCACTTTCTTCAAGCAAGGTTGTGTTATCTGTGTATTACAGGTTGTTAATGAGTCTTCCTCCAATCCTTATGCCACATTCTTCTTCATATAGTCCAGTTTCTTGGATTATTTGCTCAGCATACAGATTGAATAAATATGGTGAAAGGATACAACCCTGACGCACACCTTTCCTGATTTTAAACCACACAGTATCCCCTTGTTCTGTTCGAACCACTATCTCTTGGTCTACGTACAGTTTCCAAACGAGCACATTAAGTGTTCTGGAATTCCCATTCTTCATAATGTTATCCATAATTTTTATGATCCGCACAGTCAAATGCCCTTGCATAGTCAATAAAACACAGGTAAACATCTTTCTGTTATTCTCTGCCTTTGGCCAAGATCCATCTGACATCAGCAATATATATCCCTTGTTCCACATCCTCTTTTGAATCCGGCTTGAATTTCTGACAGTTCCTTGCTGATGTACTGCTGCAACTGCTTTTGAATGATCTTCAGCAAAATTTTACTTGTGTGTGATATTAATGATATTGCCCTGTCTGTGCCTTCCCCATAATCAGTTGCAGATCAGACCATTGTGATCCATAGGATTTTCATTGGCTGAATTTTGAAAGTCTATCGCCAGGCCATTCTTCCTAGTCTGTCTTAGTCGGAAGTTCTGCTGGAAGCTGTTCAGCACTATAGCAACAAACAAGTCTCCAGTGACAGACAGGTGGTGGCTGCACATGAGGTGCATTGGCTGAGAATCAAACCTGGGTCTCCCACATGGAAGGTGAGAATGCTACCACTGAACAACTGCTGCCCCCTGTCTATTATTATCATCTCTAAAAGGTGGTAAAAAGACCCTGCCTCAAAGGGTTGTTGTGAAGTGTAGCTACCTTCTCCAGGCAGCTGCCAGATCTGACTGGGTTAGGTCCGGACACATGAGTTACAAAACGTGGCATAATTGTACAATGATATTTCTCTGGGGGATATTGTGTTATCATTTGTGTCTGGTTGTTTCTCCTCTTCCCCTGTTGGTAAAAGCCTGGACCTACTCACACTTTCTTCTCAACCAGTGAGTGGACTCCATGCCAAGATAGACTTCAACTCATTTCTCGCCCCCCACAACCGAGCAAAGCTGATCATTTCTTGTTTCTTCTTCAACCTCTACCCCTCACTTTCACTAAGCCTGGCTGCCCCTACAGAAGAAGGTGGCAAGTATCAATGACAATATCAACAATGTTTTCACATTTGAATTCAAGTCTGAATTTGAAATAAATACTCCAAAAACCTAAATTGGAAGAGGGAAGGTTCTTGTCCAAGATTTAAGAGGACAGATTCATATTAAGTGAACTTGCTGTGTTTGATATATGATTTAAAGTAGCACCCTGTGCAAAATAATTTAGCATATAAGAAAATGGTTTTAGTAAAACCATGGCATTTAGTAAAAATGCCATGTCAGCACACATTACATAAGATTTTATAGATTTGTGTGTATAATCTGAGTCTATCAGGCTGGCCAAGGATTCTATTACTCTCATAATCTGAGAAGCAAGAATTCATCTATTCCTTCAACAAACAATTGCGTAAGATGAGACCAGACACGCACCAGTTTTTGCAACAGATCCAGGTTCCTGTGTAGCATATTAGAAGAGATATTCTTCCTTTGCACTTGACTCACACTCTTGTTTTCAGTTACCCAATGGCCTCAGAGTACTTGACTGACAACAAAAACAGCCATGGGACAACTGAGATCCAATATCTTCATGATTCAGCAGAGAGACCTCTTAATGGCTATTGAACCAGACACTGGAGTCCACCACACTGACCCCATCCAGTTCTCGCTACCACTTCGAACTCGCCCTAAAATCCTCCAAAGATATTCATCTCCCAAGAGGTCCCTCTGGAAGATTTATAATTGCCATGAAACACTGTAATTCATACAATTAATGGTTTATTCTAGACATCCTGCTAATACTGATTTCTACTATTTGGCTGGATTAAAGGCTGCCTGTTACCAAGAGACTTTGCAGCAAGCTCTGCAGTTAATTAATGTTTTCAAGCACTTGTCTGGAAGGCAACGAAAAAGTTGCTATTTAATCACCATTCTTTACTACAAATTGCAAGGTGCCATGGTTGCTTCATGCTTGTCTCTATGATCACTATCATCATCATCATCATTATCATTATCAATTTTTATTGAATGCCCACTTAAGTGCACTCTACTAAGTGCTCTAAAGTGTTCTACAACACAGCTTGCCAAAGAAGGCTAATCACAAAGAAAATAGTACGCCATAATCTTGCTACTGTTCCATCCCATTTTTAAAAAAATTATGTTTACTCACTTTTGGAACCTAAAAGTATAAAAGAACAAACATCAGCAAATTATTCCCTTATCTGGTAATCTATACCCTCTGGTGTTTGATACACAGTAGTCTATCTAAGTATTTACTAATAAATAAAGATAAAAATTAATTTAATAACTAGGCATGCAGATGTTTCTAGTGAAATTTTCCAATGAGATCTGAGACTCAGGATGAAAAAAAGAAAGATAAAAAAGTAGCTGATTTTTCATAAGTGATGTTCAGGGACTTAGCGTCCTCCTTCATCCAACATTGTGTCCAGGGAAAATCAAGTTACATTTTTTTTCCTTTAAAGGGAAAAAAAAAATCACAGAAGGACAGACTCTCAGAGGCTCTACTTAACATCATATGATCTGACACTGTGGTATTTAAACTTTTTCTGCTGGGACAGAGCTGATGCTCATATACGCACAATACTCCCTTGGAAGTTTCCAAGGTTGAGCATAATCCCCACCACTTTGTCTCCCCTTCAAGAAATGATAGCATATAAGCATATATGTTTATTTATATTCTATTACATAAGTATATAATAATAGTATATAATTGGTTTGATTGTAAAGATAACCTTGAATTCACTCTCATGTCTTTAAAACAAACTTAAATCATTCAAAAATCTTGAACTCTTATTAGTAACGAATTACTTGGAAATGCTTACTTAAAAATGAATTACATGCAACTGATGGTGACATGGCCCTGAGTGGTGTAAACGGTTAAGCATTAGGCTACTAACCAAGAGGTTGGCAGTTTGAATTCACCCAGAAGCATCTTAGGAGACAGGCCTG
Source organism: Trichechus manatus latirostris (assembly GCF_000243295.1). Classification (NCBI taxonomy): domain Eukaryota; kingdom Metazoa; phylum Chordata; class Mammalia; order Sirenia; family Trichechidae; genus Trichechus; species Trichechus manatus. Next base: position 9,237,203 of record NW_004444041.1, on the reverse strand, counting down.
ACGATCTACTTCTGAAAGGCCACAGCCATTGAAAATTCTACAGAGCACAGTTTTACTTTGCAACGCATGGGGAAGCCATGAGTCAGAATTGACTCAACAGTAACCAGTTTGGTATTTAGCTTTGAAAGCGACATGGCTATGTCTGTCAACACAACAGCTGAGAACCATAGCGTTAAACTGGGAGCCAAAGGATGTGGGTTCTAGCCCCAGATTCTGCACCAATTAGCTCTGTGAGCTACAGCAAGTCATTTCCCTTCACTGAATCTAAGTTCTTCATTGTAACATAAGAAGGTTGAACAACGGTCCCACTTCAGTTCTAATTATTCTATCTGAAGTACTGGTTTGGAGACCCTTCATGGATTCTGAGGTAAGGAGCTCAGTTGGGCTATCCTGGGAAAAATATAGACTGGAAATTTTCTCAAGCACAAGAGATATCACTGTATGCCTGAATTCCATAAGCTAGTTCTTTTGGACATTCATGTATTGTTTGCCCAACGTATCTCCCTTTGGGATTCCTTTTTCTCCATTCTAGAATAATCTTACTTGATGCAGTATAAGTGAGATTCACTGCACTCTAGGATAGACACATAACCTAAGCCTCATATTTGCAGGGCTTCTGATTCTCACATTAATCTTGTGAGGTGGGCAGGATAAGTATAACTCTGCTTCCCATTGTACATGCAAGGAAACAGATTTGATTGGGTTTCTTCACTTCATTAAAATCATACGTATAGGAGGCAAGAGAGCTGCTACACTAACTCCAGTTTTTATCACGTCAAGTCTAGTGTTCTCTCCATTTCCCCCACAAAAGTGTGAACTGTTTCATTTGTCACATGTATCTTCAACATGGACATAGAAGGGCAGAGAAGTTACCCAAGATTCTGAGAATAAGACAAATGCAATCAACTAATGTAAAAGAGCAGACATCAGTAGAAACCATTATAAAGATGAAGAATGTCTGCCAAGTTAAAAGTAGAAAGAGCAACACTGACTGTAGCCTAATCAATAGTATTGATTTAGGGGGTAGAAATGTCATTAAGGGAAATTTCAACATGGAAAAATTAAAAACAAGGGTCCAAGAAGAAAAACATGGCAGTACTCACCAAATAATGTCTATGTAAAAAATATATATATATATATTCAGAATCAGGGAGACAAAAGAATTTTAGTTAGTAGAAAGATGTTTTCCAATGAGGAGCAAGGCTGATTTATCAAAAGTCACTATAGCTTTAATAAGATATTTCCCAAGATTATCTTATTCACTTTGCTTGGTGTACATGTGCTAATCCATGACATTAAAAATAGGTTTACTGTAATTTAATTTAGTTCAACAAACATGTTTTGAGTATCTTCCATGTACCAGGCATTGTACTAGAGATTGAAGATACAAGGATGAGTGAGAAATAGTCCCTGTATTCATAGAAAGAGGTGAAGGACAGAAAGGGGTCAAGAAAGATCTACAAGATCCTGACTTGGACAACTGGATGGATAGCGTTCACTGAAGGTCTATAAAAGAAGGAGCAGGATGGGAAAGGAGAGGGGAAAGAAGGGGTCCAGTTTTGAGCATCAGATCAGTTAGGAATGATTCTGGCTGTAAGAAACAACCCTAACCAACAGACGTAAGTAATACACATTTAATTACTACAAGATGAAATCCGGAAAAAAGCAATCTAGGCCAGTGCAGTGGTTCAACATTATCATGAAGGAATCCGGCTCAATCCATCCTTTATTCCACCATTCTTGGTATGTTGGCTTTTCATCTTTGTGCATAAGATGGCTTCCACAGCTCCAAGCACCACACTGCATTCAGGAAATATGTGGACAAGGTAGCATCAGTCTCATTTTTCCCTTTTATCAGGAAAGTTATATATTTTCCAGAAGCCCTCAGCAGGGCTCTCATTTTGCCTCAATGCTAGTACTGAGTTATATATCTACCTCTAGCTGTAAGGGAGCCTGGGAAAGAATCTGGATTTCCAGCTACTATAGTGAGAGGCAAAAAAAAATTTGAAGAGTATTGGGAAGTGTTGGTCACAGATAATATGTTCTGTGTGAGGAATTTCAGAAAGCAATTGGATATATGGATCAGGTTCTCAAGGGAGAAATCAGAATAGTGTATATATATATTCCAACTCACAGAGGCCCTTAGAACAGAGTAAAACTGCCTCATAGGATTTCCAAGACTGTAAATCTTTACAGAAGCAGACTGTCACATCTTTGTCCCACAAAGCGGCTAGTGAGTTTGAACAGCCAACCTTTTTGGTTAGCAGCTGAGCACTTTAACCACAGCACCACCAGGGCTCCTGCGCGCGCACGCACACACACACACACACACACACGTATATATGTATATACACACACGTAATGTGCACACACACATATATCATACGTACACACAATATGTATATATACAATCTCTTTGTAGTTTTGTTAGCATGAGGCAATCCCCCCAAAATGAATTGCTGACAAAATCAAGTTCCTGAACCCACAAAAACTAAGGTCCAGCCAGCCTCTGCTTTGGAGGTTTCACAAATACAATCCAGTCTTTGGGGACCTGCTTAATCAACCAACAACTTTCACTACATGATTCCCATATTTTGCCACAGTCAGAAGACTGACAGACCCTAGAGTTCCTATCACAGCCTTGAGGACATAGTAGAGAATCAATACATATTTCTTGATTTATTGATTAGTAGAACCTGGGCTCACAGAAGAAAATTTAATCCAGAAGACTGTAGGCTTTGACTAGCAACATCTGACGGCACATGGATTTCTAAAAATGGAAATAAGAAGAGTTGCAGCAAATTCCAGGGTATATGTCAGCTATTCAACTAAAATGTCATTTGTCATCCCTCTTTGATTCATTTAGTAAGTCTCTTAAAGCCAAAATATAAAGAATCAACAATGCATTAATCCAAGAGGGAAGTTAAGTGCTAAAAATGTACAAGCTTATTCTCTACTCTTCATGCAGCTATTACACAGGTGGAAAGAAAAATAATTTAAATGCAGTCTTGCATTTCCTGGTTCCAGAAAATGTAGCAAGTGCTCATTATAACTTCTAAAAATCGAAAAAATAACTTGTCAAGTAGCATTTTCTTTAGAAACTTTGGGTGGTCCAGAAGGCAATGGGCAGAATGACATTCTCTCCACATTATCTCCACTTACCTTTCACATCAATTAGTTAGAGCCACGGTGTGCGTGTTGAATGTAAATTGCTTTGTGAACAGCTGTTCCTTTCCAAAAGTAAATAGGCTGGATATTGAAATAGCCATCTAGGCTAGGGCTTACTGGTACCATAACTTCTTGATTTCCCCAGACCTAAGACAGTACAGAAGTTATTGGTGTATACAAAACATAACAGAGTCGGGTATTTTTCCTAGATTACTAAGTTAGCCCTTAACCATTTCCTATCAGCCCTTGTACATTCAGGAATGATATTTGAATCCTTACTACTAACAACTTACTAATATTCAACCACCTGAGGAAATTGCTATACTAACGGACTAGTAAAATGTACATTCGTGTGTGTAAGGTGAGAAATCTAATTCCATTCATTCCAGGAAATTGTTCTTCTCTTTATCAAAGATATGAATTTCTGAAGTAGAATTTCTGTTTGCATCAGGAGGGCACGTGGCAATAAAATAAAATACATTCTCCGTAACTCACAATGCCACTCACTAGAGGCAGTTCTGGGCAAAACCATGAAAGAATAGCCTTGATTCTTCCCACCACCCTAGTTGCCTTTTTGTCACCTGTTCACCAACAGGGGACACACACACACACACGCGCGCGCGCGCGCGCACACACACACACGGACTCCATACTGGGTCAGCCTTCTTGCGACATGCTCTTCTGCATGAAAAATCATCCCACCTTTGTGTACCATTCCCTCCAAGCTCTTTGTGTCCTCAGAATCTGATCTATCCAGAAGGGCAGTTGCATTTTAAAAGTGTGACTTATTTCAGACAGATAGAAATCTAACATTGGACCCTCAGGCAGAATATGCTCTATCAGGGAGGCTTTTCTAGCCTCCTCCAATCACAGCTTTCCCTACTTATAAAACAAGCTTTGTCAAATATTTTCATTGTTCTCCAACTAAGGCACTTGACCAAAACAAAAACTTTCCACAATACACCCAGAAAATATTGTAAGCTAAAAACAAAAAAAGAGAGAAAGATTTTTTCCTTTAACTACTGAGCTAGATCAGCTAATGCCTGCATGAAATTTGACAGCTCCTTCTGGTGTGTAAATTGCAAAGGCCTATTCTATTAAAAAGAAGACTTGATGGTGCAGTGGTTAAAGTCCTCAACTGCTAACCGAAAGGTCGGTAGTTCAAACCCACCAGCTGCTCTGCAAGAGAAAGATGTGGCAGTCTGCTTCCGTAAAGATTACAGCCTTGGAAACCCAATGGGCAGTTCTACTCTGTCCTACAGGGCCACTATGAGTCAGAATCGACTCAACAGCAATGTTTTTCCTTTTTTTATGATAATAAAGGGTCATAAAACTAAATGCAACTCTTGAATAACCCTAACAGAGTCTCAAAAAGAAAGGATTTGTGGGTTTGCTTTTTAGAAACAGGATGTGCCAAGAATCTGTTTGGGAAACTCATAATTACCCAATCCAATGAAGAGCATCTGAGTAGATATGTTGAAATTGTGAAGCTAGCCATCAGGGATGAGGCCCTTCTAAAGATTTGGGCATGTCTTTCTAAGTAAAGGAGACAACAAGTGCTAATGACCCAAACAAGCACTGAGTCTGGTTTGTCATAGGACAAAAAAAAAAAAAAAAGATTAATGTGACTGATGAAGAGAGAACAAGAGGGACAGAGATAGATAATGAATCAGAGATAGAAAAGGACCAAAAAATGCAGGACTTTATAAGCTGATCACCTAACGTCTAGGTGTTTTCGGAACACACCAGACCAAATACATATTGCATCATTCAGAGTCCTCTTAGGAAGCCACTCTGGACCTTAAAAACAGAGGAAATTGAGTTCACCAAATGACGTTATCAGCAAAATAAAGAGACAACCTACAGATGGGGAGAAAATATTTAGAAACTATATATCTGATAAAGGTTTAATATCCAGAATATACAAAGAGTTCCTACAACGTAACAACAAAAAATAAACAACCTGGGCAGTGCCAAGATGGCTGAGTAGTCAGATGCTTCCTGTGGTCCCTCTTCCATGCTGCTTCCATGGGTGTTCATTGTGGATCCAATTAAAAGGAAAATTTCTTTGTAATGACATTTAATTATAGGTCTGCATTATAAAATTTATCTACATAGGATTAACTTCCTCTCCTCCTCAAAAAGATATTATTTGTTTATTGTATTAGTTCATCTTTTTGGTTTTCTCCATTTCTCAGTCACTCATCTCTCCACTCCAATGGCAAGCTCCCTTAACACCCTTTTTTGTTTGTTTGTATGCTTTTGGCTCCTGTACCTCTCTCCTCTCTCTCCTCTTTCCCATACCCATCTTAGCTCCACACATCACAATCTTCCCCCTCCATCCTGCCTCCCTGCATGGTGCACTGAACATCACACCCCCAAGCAGCACAGGCACAGCCTAACGGAACCTGCCCTGCACTGATTGGTGGCCTGCCCTGTTGGCCGTAGTATGCACCACAAACAACCAATCCCAGCAACTCCCCTTCAGCTGGATCTGTCCTACTGTACCATACCTGAGTGACTGAACCTGCCTATTGGAGAAGGAGGTGAAAACTATCGTGCCCACAGATGAGCAAACAACAAAGAACACACAGCCCACCTGCTCAGACATAGCCAAATAGAACAAAAACCAGGACAAAACAAACAAATCTACAATCAATAAATGAGGAAAATAACTACCGAATGCCCCAAAGAGAGCAGATAATATCAAAACATTTTCAAAAACAGGACATGATGTTTCCAGTAGGCTTCCAAAATAAAACACCAGATAACTTTCCAGTATAAGAAAAGGCACTAGAACTACCTGATAAGGAATTCATATCTCTAATATTCAGAGCTATCCAAGAGTTGAAGCAAAAAGCAGACAAAAATAAAGAAAAAATAGACAAATTCATGGAAAATACAGAGAAAAAAATGGAAGAATTCAGGAAAATAATGCAGGAACAAAATGCCAAAATAAATTCACAACCAGAAATCATACAAAAACAACACTTAGAAATCCAAAAGATAAACAAGATTTCAGACATGGACACTGTCATAGAAGGGCTGAGGAGCAGGTTAGAACGATGGATGACAGTATCAGTGAAACTGAAGACAAACACTTGGATACAACACTGTTTGAGGAAAAATCAGAAAAAACAACGAAGATAAATGAAGAGATCCTGAGAATTATGTGGGATAAAATCAAAAGCAAAAATCTGTGAGAGATCAGAGTTCCAGAACAGGGGGAGAAAACAAAAAACACAGAGAGGATCATTGAAGAACTGCTGACAGACAACTTGCCCAAGATCATGAAAGATGAAAAGCTGGCCATCCAAGAAGCTCAACAAATCTCATATAGGATAGACCTCAAAAGAAAATCACCAAGGCATATCATAATCACATTCGCCAAAACCAAAGACAAACAAAGAATTCTGAGAGCAGCTAGAGAAAAACAAAAAGTCACATACAGAGGAGAAACAATAAAACTAAGCTCAGATTATTTGGCAGAAACCATGCAGGCAAGAAGGCAATGGGATGACATATAAAAAACCTTCAAAGAAAGATTGCCAGCCAAGAATAATATATCCTGCAAAACTCTCGTTCAAATATGATGGTGAAATTAGGACATTTCCAGATTAACAGAAATTAAGGCAATATGTAAAAGCCAAACCAAATTAACAGAAATATTAAACAGAGTCCTTTGATCTGAGAACAAAAACATCAGCTCACAGGCTGAATCTAGGAACAGAATTGTACCAGCCAGATACCAGTCTAGGAAATGAACTCTCAAGGACTATCAAAAACCAAAAGAAATACAACAGGGAATCAGAGAAGTTAATCTGCAAATGATAACAACAACAGAACAATAAAAGAAGGAATAAACGGTGTAGGTATAGAACCTTCTAATGGAGAGGAAGGCAAGCAATACCAAGTAATAATAGACTGCTTCCAACTTAGGAAGATAAGGGTAAATTTCATGGTAAACACAAAGAAAGTTAACAAACCTACTCATCACAATAAAGAGGAAAAACATAAAGTCTCACCAAAAACAAAAGAAATGAAAAAAAAATCCACAAACAAAAGTAACTCAGCACTAGGAGAGTAAGAAGAACAAAGAAAATATCAGCACCACCAAAAAAAGCACTACAAAATGACAGCAATAAACTCACACTTATCAATAATTACACTGAATGTAAAGGGTCTAAATGCACCCATAAAGAGACTGTGAGTGACAGAATGGATTAAAAAACGGGATCCATCAATATGCTACAAGAGACACACCTTGGAAACAAAGACAAAAATTCATTAAAAATCAAAGGATGGAAAAAATATATCAAGCAAACAACTACTAAAAAAGAGCAAGAGTGGCAATACTAACCTCAGATAAAATAGACTTGAAGACAAAATCCACCATAAAAGACAAAGAAGGACACTATATAATGATTAAGGGGATGATCCATCATGAAGACATAACCATAATAAACATCTACACACCCAATGACAGGGCTCCAAAATACATAAAAAACTCTAACATCACTGAAAAGAGAAATTGATAGTTCCACGATAATAGTAGGAGACTTCAACACACCACTATCAGTAAAGGACAGAACATCTAAAAAGAAACTCAGCAAAGATACAGAAGACCTAAGGGGCACAATCAGCCAATTTGACCTCACAGACATATATAGAACTCTCCACCATACAGTTGCAAAGTACACATTCTTTTCCAACGCACATAGAACATTCTCCAGAATAGACCACATCATAGACCAAAGAGCAATCCTCAACAAGATCCAAAACGTTGAGATAATACAAAGTATCTTCTCTGACCACAACGCCATCAAGGTAGAAATTAACAACAGAAAGAGCAAGGAAAAGAAATCAATTACATGGAAACAGAATAACACCCTGCTTACAAACCACTGGGTAATAGAAGAAATCAGAGATGGAATCAAAAAACTCCTAAAATCAAACGAGAATGAAAATACATCATACTAAAACCTTCGGGACACAGCAAAAGCAGTCCTCAGAGGACAATTTATAGCAATAGATGCACACGTCAACAAAGAAGAAGGGACAAAATCAAAATGTTAACTACAGAACTCAAACAGAGAACAGCAAAAAAAAAACCCACAGCCACAAGAAGAAAGAAAATAATAAAGATCAGAGCAGAAATAAATGAAATAGAAAATAGAAAAACAATAGAAAGAATCAACAAAACCAAAAGTTGGTTCTTTGAAAGAACAAACAAAATCAACAAACCACTGTCCAGACCAACAAAAGCAAAACAGGAGAAGATGCAAATAACCCAAATAAGAAATGAAAGGAGGGACATTACAACAGACCCAAATGGATCATAACAGAGTGTTATGAAAAACTATGCTCCAACAAATTTGAAAACATAGAGGAAATGGGTACATTTCTAGAAACACACT
>NW_004444041.1:9208853-9226153 GCF_000243295.1 Trichechus manatus latirostris | reverse complement strand
CATCTCATAACATGGATGAAACAGAGGACATTATGCTGAGTGAATAAGTCAATCACAAAAGGACAAATATTGTATGAGACCTCTACTGTAAAAACTCATGAAAAAGTTTACACAAAAAAAGAAACAATCTTTGCTGGTTATGAGGGATGGGAGGTTTGGGGAGGGAGAAATACTAAATAGACAATAGATAAGTGGTAACTTTGGTGAAGGGCAAGACAATACACAGTACTGGGGAATCCAGCACAACTTGTACAAGGCAAGGTCATGGAAGCTCCATCGACACATCCAAACTCCCTGAAGGACTGAATTGCTGGGTGGATGGCTGTGGGAACCATGGTCTTGGGGAACATCTAGCTCAACTGGCATAACACAGTTTATAAAGAAAGTGTTGCACATTCTACCCTGGTGAGTAGCGTCTGAGGTCTTAAAAGCCTGTGAGCAGCCACCTAAGATACTCCACTGGTCTCACCTCTGCGGGAGCAAGGGAGAATGAAGAAAACAAGATAAAAGGGAAAGATTACTCCAAAGGACTAACAGACCACAACTACCATGGCCTCCACCAGACTGAGTCCAGTACAACTAGATGGTGCCCAGCTACCACCACTGACTGTTCTGACAGTGATCACAACAGAGGGTCCTGGACAGAGCTGGAGAAAAATGTAGAACAAAAAACAAAAAAATGTAGAACAGAACTCACAAAAAAAGACCAGACTTACTGGCCTGACAGAGACTGCAGAAACCCTGAGAGTATGGCCTTCAGACACCCTTTTAGCTCAGTAATAAAGTCACCCCTGAGATTCAGCGTTCATCCAAAGATTAGACAGCCTCACAAAACAAAAAGAGACTAATGGGCACAACAGTCCAGGGACAGGACTAGAAGGCATGAGGGGATGGGAAATCTGGTAATAGGGAACCCAAGGGCAAGAAGGGACAGTGTTGACATGTTGTGGGTTTGTTAACCATTGTCATAAAACAATACGTGTAGTAACTGTTTAATGAGTAACTATTTGCTCTGTAAACCTTCATTTAAAGTACAATAAATAACTAAAACCTCAACAACAAAAAGACAAACAACCCAATTAAAAAATGGGCAACGGATATGAACAGCATTTTTCCAAAGAAGACATTCAGGCAGCTAACAGACACATAAGGAAATGCTCACTATCATTAGCCATCAGAGAAATGCAAATCAAAACTACAATGAGATACCATCTCACCCCAACAAGGATAGCATTAATCCAAAAACACCAAATAATAGATGTTGGAGAGGTTGTGGAGAGACTGGAACACTTATACACTATTGGTGGGACTGTAAAGTGGTACAACCACTTTGGAAATTGATTTGGCACTTCCTCAAAAAGCTAGAAATAGAAGTACCATACAATCCAGCAATCCCACTCCTTGGAACATGTCCTAGAGAAATAAGAGCTGTCACAAGACTAGATAATATGCACACCCATGTTCATTGCAGCACTGTTCACGATAGCAAAAAGATGGAAACAACCTAGGTGCCCATCAATGGATGAACAGATAAACAAATTATGGTATATTCACACAATGGAATACTAGGCAACGATAAAGAGCAACGATGAATCCATAAAACATCTCATAACATAAATGAGTCTGAATGGCATTATGCTGAATGAAATTGGTCACAAAAGGACAAATATTGTATAAGACCACTATTATATGAACTCAAGAAAAGGTTTAAATACAGAAGAAAACATTCTTTGATGGTTACGAGGGTGGGGAGGGAGGGAGAAGGGTATTCACTAACTAGATAGCAGACAAGAATTGTCTTAGGTGAAGGGAAGGACAACACACAATACAGGGGAAGTCAGTACAACTGGACTAAACCAAAAGCTAAGAAGTTTCCTGAAAACAACCAAACACTTCGAGGGGCAGAGTAGCAGGGGAACATCTAGGTTAATTAGTACAACAAAGTTTGTTTAAAAAAATGTTCTGGATCCCATTTTGGTGAGTGGCATCTGGTGTCTTAAAAGCTAGCAAGCAGCCATCTAACATGCATCAATTGGTCCTAAACCACCTGGAGCAAAGGAGAATGAAGAACACCAAAGACACAAGGAAAATATTGTCCCAAGAGACAGAAAGGGCCACATAAACCAGAGACCTCACCAGCCTGAGACCAGAAGAACTAGATGGTGCCTGGCTACCACCAGTGACCGCCCTGACAGGGAATACAACAGAGAGTCCCTGATGGAGCACGAGAAAAGCGGGGTGCAGAACTCAAATTCTAGTAAAAACACGAGACTTAATGGTCTGACTGAGACTGGAGGGACCCCCAGAAGACATGACCCCCAGACTCTCTGTTAACCCAGAACTGAAACCATTCTTGAAGCCAACTCTTCAGACAAAGATTAGCCTGGACTATAAGACATAAAATGATGTCTGAAGAGAGTGTTTCTTAGCTCAAGTAGATACATGAGACTAAATGGGCAGCTTCTGTCCAGAGGCTAGATGAGAAGGCAAAAAGGGACAGGAGCTGGTTGAATGGACACGGAAAATCCGAGGTGGAAAGGAGGATTGTGCTGTCCCTTTACAGGGAGAGAAACTAGGGTCACATAACAATGTGTGTATAAATTTTTGTATGAGTGTCATAGTTTGAATTATGTCCCCAAAAAAATGTGTGTATCAGTTTGGCTAGGCCATGATTCCTGGTACTGTGTGATTTTCCTGTCTGTTGTAAACCTGCCTCTATGATGTTAATGAGGGAGGATGGGTGGCAGTTGTGTTAGTAAGGGAGGACCTGATCTACAGGACTGGATTGTGTCCTGAGGCAATCTCTTGAGATATAAAAGACAGAAGTGAGCAGTGAGACAGGAGGACCTGATACCATCAAGAAAGCCGTGCCAGGAGCAGAGAGTGTCCTTTGGACCGGGGTCACTGTGCAGAGAAGCTCCTAGTCCGGGGGAACACTGAAGAGAAGAAGGCTGACAGAAACAGCCTTCCCCTGGAGCTGATGCCCTGAATTTGGACTTTTAGCCTACTTTGACTGTAAGAAAATAAACTTCTCTTCATTAAAACCATCCACTTGTGGTATTTCTGTTGTAGCAGCACTAGATGACTAAGACAATGAGAAACTAACTTGAACTGTAAACTTTCACTTAAAATACAATTTAAAAAATTTTAAAGCAAATAATAAACTAAAAAAAAAAATCAGGAAAAAATAAATAAATAAACAACCCAACTGAAAAATGTGCAAAGTACTTAAATGGACATTTCACCAAAGAGGATATCTGAATGGCCAAGAAGCACATGAAAAGATGCTCAATGTCACTAGCCATCAGGTAGATGAACATCAAAACCACAACGACATGCCACCCCATACCCACTAGAATGTTCATGATTAAAAAAAAGAAGAAGAAAGAAAGAAAAAGAAAATAGTAGGTGTTGGCAGATGTGGAGCAATTGGAACCCTCGCCCATTGCTGGTGGGAATATAAAATGGTACAGCTGCTGTGGAACATAGTTTGGTGGTTCCTCAAAACTACTATATGACTTATAAGAGTCGCTGGGTGGGGCAGATTGTTAAATGCTGGACTACTAATCGACAAGTTGGCAGTTCAAACCCCCCCAGAGGGAACTCAGAAGTAAGGTCTGGCAATCTGCTTCCAAAAAGTTACAGCGTTGAAAACTCTGTGGAGTGCATTTCTGCTCTGCACACATGGGGTTGCCATGAGTCAGAATCAACTTAAAGGCAACTAACACCAACATTATGACTTAGCAATCCCATTCCTAGGTATATACCCAAAAGAACTGAAAGCAGGAATACAAACAGAAACCTGTAAACCAATATTCACTGCAGCACTATTCACAATAGCCAAAATGTGGAAATAACCTAAGTGTCCATTAACAGATAAACAGATAAACCAAATGTGGTTCATACACACAATGGAATATTACTCTACCATAAACAGAAATGAAGTCCTGATACATGCTACACCATGGATGAACCCTGAAAACATCACGCTGAGTGAAATAAGTCAGTCACAAAAGGACAAATATTGTATGATTCCACTTATATGAAATATCTAGAATAGACAAGTGTATACAGACCTTGGTTTATTAGTGATTACCAGGGGCAGATGCAAGGGAAAGGGGAAGGGGAACTCATTGCTTAGGGAGCATTGAGTTTCTGTAAATGGTGGTGCAATAATTTGGAAAAAAAAAAACTGTTACTGTTGAGTCGATTCTCACCCATAGCGACTTGTAGGACAGAGTAGAACTGCCTCATAGGGTTTCCGAAGAGCAGCTGGTAGATTCGAACTGCCAATCTTTTCGTTAGCAGCCAGGGCTCCAATTTGGAAAAGGATAGTTTTAATAGTTGACAAAGGAGCCCTGATGGCACAGTGGTTAAGAGCTCGGCTGCTAACCTAAAGGTAGGCGGTTTGAACCCAGCAGCCGCTCTGCAGGAGAAAGATGTGGCAGTCTGCTTCCATAAAGATTTACAGCCTCAGAAATCCTACAGGGCAGTTCTATTTTGTTCTACAGGGTTGCTATGAATCAAAATTGACTCAACAGGACACAACAACAACAAATGGTTGCACATGATGAATGTAATCACTATCACAGAATTGTACATGTAAAAAGGTGTTGAATTGACAAATGTTTTGTCATGTATATTTTTTACTATAGTTGAAAAAAAGGGGGGGATTGAATTTAAGAAATTGATTGAACAAGTAACAGAAGAGCTCAGAAAACAAAGATGAAATGGTGAGGCCACAGCAGGAGGCCACTACCATCCCTGGAAAAGGAGGAATAGTACAAAGAAGTGGCATTACCAGATCCCAAAAGTATAGACCACTGGAAGAGATAGGGCCAGGGCAGGGGCCACCACTTGGAAGCTGGGCATCCAGCTGCATCATGGGAGATGAGCCTCAGCCAGGACAGGGCAAGAGACTTCTGCCCTCCTCCTGCCCAACAATTTTCTACCAGTGCTTCCCACCGGCCAAAGCTATCTGGAAATGTAATTCCCTATGATCTAGAGCAGAGAAGAGTGGGAAATGGATCTGACAGAAAAGAGGCAAAAGGCTGGCACATGTCAACTCTAAGAAGAATAAGAAATTCTCCCTGCACCCACCTGGTCTAACCATGCAACTCCCCAGCAAGTCTTTTCTTGTCTGTCTGATTCCTTCTGTCTGGCCACACAACTAGAGGACAGGCTCCCTATCTGTAATTGGTGTGATGGATTTTCTGCAGGAACCAACAAGTCCCCTCAACAAATCAGACAGCTGCTATTTCTTATTAATGGAGGTGATGATGACTATAGATGAAGGAGATCAAACTTAAAGCCAAGACTACCCAACACCTAAGCCAAGTGTTGAAAATTTTTAAAAATCATTGAATGTACCTGTTAGTTATTTTATTTCCATAATACCAAACTAATTTAATTTCCTTCTTCAGTAACGGCGTTATCAGCTACCCAGTTGCTCAAGACAGAAACTTAGGGGTCACACTTGTCTATTATTTTTCACTCCCCAACCAATCTTCCTAATGGCTCTGCCTCCAAAATGTAGCCAAAATTTCATTTATTCCTCTCCTTCTCAGGTCCTAGTCCTACTCAACTTTGTCACCTCCCTGTTGTTGTTTTTGCTGTTAGTTGCTGTTGATTTGGCTCCTGACTCATGGCAACCCCATGCACAACAGTATCTCAGACCATTGTGATCTGTAGGGTTTTCACTGGCTAATTTTTCTGAAGTAGATTGCCAGGACTTTCCTCCCAGTCTCTCTTAGCCTGGACGCTCCACTGAAACCTGTTCAGCATCATAGCAACACACAAGCCTCCAGTGACAGTAAGGTAGCGCCCGCACTTGAGGTGCATTGGCCTGGAATTGAACCTGGTCTCTCTCACGGAAAATGAGAATTCTACCACTGAACCACCAATGCCTCCCATCTCCTCCCTGGACCACAGCAAATGGCCTCTCAACTCCTGACTTGCTCCCATTCTTGGGCACCAGCCTCCTGTATCCCAGGTCCTCATATGGGGGCTCTTTCATTATTTACATCTCAGTTCCCATTACATCTCCTTGGAGAAGCCTTCCCTGACCACCCATTGAAAACTATCCCCCATACCTATATGTCACTTTATTTTATTTTTTTCATAGTATATTCAGTACCTGAAATTGTCTTGTTCTTACATTTGTTTTCTTCTTTATTCCCAGACCACCTCCATTAGGAAGTAAGCACTTGAGGGCAGTGATTGGTCTGTCTTGGGCACCATTGTAACTCTAGCACTGTAAAAAGTACCTGACATGAAACAGGCACTTAATAAATATTTGTCAAATAAATAAATGAAAGAACTCGCTCTCCTACTCTCCTTATTAGATTGTTTGCCCTGATCTGCAATTTAGACAATGGAGAGGCCCACAGTCTAGGTTAAATAAACATTAGGGATCTGCACAAGTTTTGAAAGCACTTTTTTAAAAAGAAAAATCATACTCGTAAGTGTTCATAAGAGTTTTAAGATGACTGTTGTTGTTGTTGTATGCTTTAGAGTCAACTCTGACCCATAGCGACCCTATAGGACAGGGCAAAACTGCCCCATAGGGTTTCCAAGGAGCAGCTGGTGGACTTGAACTGCTGACCATTTGGTTAGCAGCCTGAGCTCTTAACCACTTCGCCACCAGGGCTTCTTAAGAGACTATTAGAATAAAATCCAAACACCTAAACATGGAACATAAGAACTTTAATCAGTTGTTTCCAAAGCCTATCTTGCCAGCTACATTCCCATCCACCTATACAATTTCCCTGGACTCTAAACTCTCCCAAAATGACAAGTTTTTTCCACATATCTGTGCCCTTGCAAATTCCCTTCCTTCTGCCTGGAAATACTGTTCTCTTTTTGTTTGTCTGACACCCTTCAAAATTCAGCTCAATATGAATCCTCAGAACTATTGCCCTGAGATAATCTTTAAACCTTAAACTTCAAACCAAAACCATCTCTGAAGTCTTCTTTAAACCAGACAATAGTTAAGCTTGATTAGTAAAGTATGCCTGCCTTGAGCATTGTGCTCTTCTAAAGAATTATTTATGAGGGATCAAACTGACACCAGCAACTCAAAAGGTTAGATGAGAAGCTTAGAGGGCAGTTAAGTTTATGTTAATGGTGGTGGAATAACTTGGAAAAGGATAATGAGAATCATTGCACAACTTGAAGAATGTAATCAGTCACTGAATTGGACATGTAAAAATTATTGAAATTGTCTATCTTTTGCTGTGTATATTTTCACAAAAAAAAATAAAATTATTAGCTCAAGGATCACCTTCTAATAGAAGACTTCTCCACTCCATCCTACCCAAAGTAGGCACTCCTCTTTTTATGCTCTTGGATCATCCAGCCCAGACCTTTATTATAGAATTTGCAGACTTCATCATTATTATTAATGCATATATCTGTCTCTCCCGACTGGGTTGTATGTCCTTCGAGGCAGAAGCCATATTATATTCCCCTCTGTATTCCTGGCATCCAGCGTATAAGTGCTTAGCCAATGTTTGTTGAACAAACAAATAAATCAGTCCTAGACTTGGGGCTCTGAATTCCTGAGTTCCAACCTCTGGAGAGCTGGGGATATAAAGAATATAGTTAAAAGGCCTGGGATCATGGGAGAACATTGTCACCCACACTCACACCTTCAACCCTGAATACAGGTTACAAGCCTAAGTAAATTCCTTTTCTTCAGTGCCCTCCTACGACAGACCTTTTTTATCACAACATTCACCTATACACATCTGGTTTATTACTATAAGGAGGACGCTGAAGCAATCTTTCTTTTTTTTTTTTTAAATAAAGCTCTCAAATTGCAGGCATGCCACTGCAACATGCATTTGCTCTTCTGTCATCTTATGTAAGCGGACTGAAATTACTTCTTTGATGAAATGCCTACTGAGAGTTTTTTCATTGCCTTGTGCAATCAGGGAGGGAGTAGGCACAAGCAACTTTGTAAGATTGATGCCCTTCCTGAGACCTCCATCTACAAACTCCTTCTTGATAAGTCAGTAGTCATGACAACCTTCAGGGAGCCCCAGAAAGCTTTGAGGCTGCATGGATCAGACACCTGTTTTGCTCCACAGGCCCTCTTATGTCCCACCCAGGGAATTCAGACCCTAAATCTGGCTGAGCCACAGGAGAGAATAAAAGTCTTCTCTCCTGAAGCCAATCCTTCCTGTACACATCTTCTCTGGCTCAGACACTACCATGGTTGTTACATACTTGTCATTGACCCAGGGTTGTCATGTCCTCCTTGACTCCTGACTATGGTTCTGTCTTGATCTTCACTCTTCTCTGAATTCACACTAAGCCCTCCCCCAGAATGCTTTTGCTTTGGGTTCCCAGTGTCTTTCATGGCACTCTTGGTGATCAGATAGATTATCATCAGTGAGACAGAGGAAGAGGCACGACGGACCAACAATACAGGCATCCCAAGGCCCCCAACCCACAAAGTGTTGAAGATGCTCAGACAGTGACTGTAGGAAAAGTGGGCTTGACTCACATCCCTCCACAGCCAGGGACCTCTCCAAAACTACCTTACTCCCTGTCCACAGGCAAGGCCACAAGACCCCATAAAGGCTTTCTCCTTGTATCCCGGTATCTATGTTTTTGTTGCTGTTGTTGTTGTTGTTAGGTGCCGTCGAGTTGGTTCCGACTCATAGTGACCCTATATACTACAGAACAAAACACTGCCCAGTCCTGAGCCATGCTCACAATCGTTATGCTTGAGACCATTGCTGCAGCCACTGTGTCAATCCATCTCATTAAGGGTCTTCCTCTTTTTCAATGACCCTGTACTTTACCAAGCATGATGTCCTTCTCCAGGGACTGATCCCTCCGGACAACATGTCCAAAGTATGTAAAATGTAGTCTCGCCATCCTTGCTTCTAAGGAGCATTCTGGTTATACTTCTTCTAAGACAGATTTGTTCGTTGTTTTGGCAGTCCATGGTATATTCAATATTCTTCGCCAACACCACAATTCAAGGGTGTCAATTCAGACACCTAGCCCAATCTTTTCTGACCTTTGCTGCAGATCCTTTGCTTCAGACTGTCCAGGCTTCATTGGCAATCCCCTTTGGATGCTGTCTCCATTCTCTATAGTTCCACAACTCCCACTGGAGATCAGTCCCACCCACCTCCACACCCAGCTCTGGAGTCCCAGCCTGTGCCAGGACCCCAGGACTCCCATAGGCTGGACAGGAAGATGCACACTTGTGCCCAGACACTAAATGGCTCATGTCACCCCATCTATCCCTCAAGATAAAATGCTATTGGTCAAGACCTATGGACTTGGGATTCAAAGAAAAACTTGTTCTTTAACACAATGTGTTCAAACTGTAATCATTAGAACTCCAGGGACCCCAGAGAGGTGCGTCCGTGGTCAATTCAGAGTCCATGAAGAGTGACAAACAAGATGGACTATAGGCATCCAGCCTCCCTTCACCCAAGGCAACTCCTCTTTGATCCATCTTTCATATTTGCCTTTCCCACAAGATTTTGTTTGAAGAATCCCAAGACCTTCTCCTAAGACTGAGAGAAGGGGAGGGACCATAGTCTATAAAGTATAAAAGTTGGTACTGTCCACCCTGTTGTGTCCCTGGATGGGTCATCACCAAGGACCACCAGAGAGGGGAGGAAGAAAAGCTTAAGAATTCTCTGTTTCTTTCTACCTAGGGTTTATGAATCACTTTCTTTCAAAAGTGTCTTGAAAGCTGAATCTTATATTGAGTGTCCAATCTACTGATTAAACTTTTTCATGTAAATAATTATAATCAATTTGAATGAAACTTTACTTCTGTTTTTTAACTATATAGTTCCTTTTAATTTTTTAATGGTTAAAAAATTACTCATAAGTGGATATTTCTTGGGCAGAATTTTCTTCTACCTACTTCAATTGCAAAGCCAGTTGTTTGGAATCATTGCGGAGTGGGATCAGTCTCCCCTGTTTTCTCATTATCAGGGAAAAAAAAACCATTTTTCCTCAGCAGGATCTTTACAGTGTCCATAGTTATATAACAACATAATTATAAATCATGAGAGATAAATTAAAATGTTAGTGACTATTTTTCCTGAGAAACAGAAAGTTATTCATGCATGTGAATAAAAAGCTATGGAAATGATCTCAAAAAAAGATGCATTTAAATTTGGCATTGACCTTTGTAGCAGCCAGCCCTAGCTTTCCCTCAGCTGAGAACAGTATGCATCGATAACTACACCTTTCAAGAGCAAATCTGTAAATCCCCTTCATTATGTGTTGCCGCTAAGAGGCCAATATAATCCTCATAAAAAGATGCCACCTCTTCCTCCTCACTAGTTAACACATCTTCACAGAAGTAATAGATAGAAATGAATGTTCTTTTATTTCCCCCTACAAACACAAAATGCATGTTTCTCTGAAGGAGGCTCGGTGGGAAAGAACAAACTGTATTTTCCCAGAGGTTGCAGCTGGCAGGAAAGAAAAGAAATTCTTTAGTCTACAGGCTTGCCTTGCTACAGTTCTGTGTTTCTCAGACCACATACCTCGTCAAGGGCCATTATGAGGTGAAGGATTACCCCAAGTCTACACAGTGGCAAGTTGGTTCTATTTCTTCAGTTCAGGCTTCATAATCCAGGGTTATCCACTTGCAAGAAACTTCCTCACCTCATACAAGCCCACAGAAACAAACTCAAATCAGCAGTGTGGCTTCATTCTCTGCAGCCAGGCATGAAGCCTTCCTCAGCCTTGGAAAAGCAGTCACTTTCCTCTGCATTTAGCTTCCTAATTGACCTCCTCCAGGTTCTTTTGCAAATCTACCCAGTGGCGACACTAAGGTAGGTGTCACGTATTTCTGTAACTCATGGTGTCACCACCCCCGCCCCCGCCATGGACCTCTTACCGTACCAGACCATACAGAATCCTTAGTAATGCTTATTTTTGATTTTAATCATAGAATAATATGTGCTAAACACAATTTTAAATTGCTTAAATGTAATATTTCTTAGATTATATGAATACTAACAACAAAATTGTTTTGTAAAATCTTTCTACATTGAAGTACAATGGTATTAGTGACACCATTAGTAACTGAACAGAAGCTTTTTTCAGTTTTTCTCCTTCCTTTCCTTTAATTACTAGTTCATTCTCAAAAAAAGTTATTGTTATAGGTTCACAAATACTAATTACCACAATATTGTAGATAAAATACTAGAAAATTTGACAAAAATCAGTGACTGTAAAAACACTGGCAACAAGGAAAGCAACAGCAGATGCTTGTAGCGTGTGCAAACTAAAACCACGTGATTTGAAGCATCATTGTAATTGGGTAACAATGACAGCTCTGACCAGACCACATTAGCAGGTTCAAAAAGTAAATTAGCATAGAGTTTTAGCCTTATGGGTATATTGATATATGTAAGCTGGGCTTACAAAAAGTGTTTTTGTCGTTATAACTACAGGGATTTTTTTATTAAAAATAATAAATGTTTGCTGAAACACTGCACAAAAATTTTATAGACAGTCATTTTGGTGTCATTCTCTCTGACAGTGTCACCCAGTGTAGTCCACAATCCCCGCACTGCCCCCCAGTGAACCCACTGATCTACCATCTCTACTGAGAGCTGCTTCTCCAAGAACACAAGGTGGATTAGGCCCCTTTCAGTGGCCAGAGTTCCTTTTGATAAGGCCAAAACAACAAAGTCTTCTCATTGTAGAGCACTTACATTTATTAAAGCAGAAATTATATTTAAGGGAATCCTTGCTTTCTAGCCCATGTCCTCCCTCTTTGGAAATACTCCAGGAGATGATGTATTGATTTCCTACGGCTGCTGTAAACAAGGTACCACAAATTGGGTGGATTAAAAGAACAGAAATGTATTGTCTCACAGTTCTGGAGGCTAGAAGTCCAAATTCAGGATGTCAGCAGGACCATGTTCTCTGACAGCTCTAGGGAAAGATACTTTCCAGTCTTTTCCAGCTTCTGGTAGACCCATGCATCCTTAGTATGCAAGTGCAGTATAACTCCCTTTCTGCCTCCATCTTCACAAGGCCATTTTTCCTCTCTCCATCTCTGTTACACAACTCAGATTGGATTAGCACCCACCCTACTCCAGTATGACCTCATATTAACTGATAACATCTTCAAAGATTCTATTTCTAAACAAGGTCACATTCATAGGTAACAGGGGTTAAGACTTCAACATATGTTTGAGGAAGACACAACTTAATACATAGCAGATGGTGTTAGACAATTGCTCCTTTTTTTCCAAATACCGCGATGAAAAACTATAATATTTTTTCTAAAAGTCTTTTTTAATGGTTCAGTGATAGCAAACCACAGGATTACAACTTTATCCTTTAGGTGTTCAAACTGTATTTCTCAGAGCCCCGAACTCTGAAGAGCTGAAGTCAAGTGGCAGTGTCTTCCATCCCTCCACCAAAGCAGTCACACTTTTATCCGTGTAATGTATTGGGATTATGTACCTATGCCCTTAACTGTTGGAAAGACAGCAAGGTACAATCATTTCCAGGAACAGAAATCATACATACACACAGAGACCAGAGGCTGGGCAAAATAACTCTAGCTATCCCCTGGATCCAAAGTCCACCGGAAGTGGGTGTTGGAGGGACCATCTTCTCTGATCTCCCTGTCTCATCCTCTTCTTCCTCAATGGTCTCCTACATCTATTCAGCTGTCTTCCCTACCCCCGGGATTCTATTTCTTCTACCCCTAAATTCTGGCAAATAGGTTCCATCTAGTTTTCCCTTTGTAGGGTGGCAGAGAGAGGGAGAAGTTGGGAAGTGGACGGATCCAGTCTTTGTGTAAGTAGAGAGGCTGAAGAACTCTCTGCTTCCAACCTAGAAGTGTTCACAAGATAAAGTATCCACAAAATAAACTGTGTTCTGCTAACATCACTCACTCTTGTGGGAAAACCAAAGGGGATGATCACACTAGAAGAAGCTCTAAATCTTTTCACCTTTTGCCAAATGCTATTTTTCATTATTGCACTTGGTATAAGGAGCCCTGGTGGCACTATGGTTAAGTACTCAGCTGATAACAGAAAGGTTGGTGGTTCAAACCAATTCAGCAGCTCCGTGGGAGAAAGACCTGGCAATTTGATTCCATAAAATGTTACAGCTATGGTGGAGAGATGGAAGACTCTGTCATATTGGGTTGCTATGAGTCGAAAACTGACTCGATGGAACCTAACAACAACAACAGTCTGGTATGGATCAGGATTCTAGGATGGAGATCTCATGAGGAAAGAGGAGGAGGAGGAGGAGGAGGAAACCAAGTCTACCACACACTGAACAAAGAGGTTCTCTTCCAAACTAATAAAAGTAAGGTTATAGATTGAATTATGTTCCCTCAATATTTATGTTAAAGTCCTAACCCCTGGTACCTGTGAACATGATCTTGTTTGAAAATACAGTCTTTGACAATGTTACCAGTTAAGTCAACAGGAGGTCATACCAGAGCAGGTTTGGTCCTAATTGAATCTGAGTGGTGTGAAGAAAAGAGACACAGAAAGACAGAGGAAGGATGCCATGTGACAGCAGCTGCAAGCCAAGGAACAACTGGAGCTGCCAGTAGGTAGGAGAGAGGTATAGAACAGCTTTTCCCTCAAAGCCTCGGAAGGATCCTGCCTCAGGACTATAACACAAACATCTTGCAGGAGTTTCCAGTCCCCCTCCTGGCCTACCAGTTTTGGACACTAGATTGTCAGTTTCCAGCCTGCTGCTTGACCTACAGACTGAGACTTTGGACTTTCCAGGCCCCGCCTCTCTCTCTCTCTCTCTCTCTCTATATATATATATATATATACAGAGATCTCATAAGAAAAGAGAATATATATATATATCACACCATATTACATATATGGTATGACCTGTCTCTATAGATATATGTATATATATATGTATATATACACACCCCAGATTTTTACACAAATAGCACACATCTTCTACATTTGTTGTCAACCGCTCCCTCCCCCACCCGAGGTATTTTCATAAGCACGCTATGCTAATTTTTTTACAGCAACATTTAAAAAAAAAAAAAACCTAGCAAAAGCTGACAGATACAGAAATGGGCTTCTGCTATAACAACACAGACAAAACCTAGGTGATATGTGCCACCTCTGAGCAGAAGCCTTAAGGCCCTTGCATAGGTCCATCTCCTTTTCTCCCGCATGAGACCAAGATTGGGGCAGTTCCTTCAGCCTAGATCCCAGAACAAAGAAGAGCCATGGTCAAGACATGGACTGAGAAATGAACCTTTGCTGTTTTAAACCAGTAAAAACCAGTTGCCATCAAGTCAAGCATGACTCATGGTCACCCCATGTGTGTCAGGGTAGAACTGTGCTCCATACAGTTTTCAATGGCTGATTTTTCAGAAGCAAATCACCAGGCCTTTCTTCTGAGGCATCTCTGGGTGGCCTCAAACCACCAACCTTTTGGTTAGCAGCTGAGTGCTTAACCATTTGCACCATCCAGGGACTCCTTGCTGTTTTAATCACCCTCAGAAAAGTTTGACACAACATATTTATACATCGTTGTATCTGTGGGAGAAAAGGGGGAGGAAGGAAGAGAGAAAGGGAGGACGAGAGGAAGAAAACATTTAGGATATCAGCAACAAAAGAAATTTTAAAGGAAGAAGGATATTTGCCCTATCGTCTACCACCAGTTAGACTTAAGCAAGACCTAAAAGACAGATGGAGTGAGCAACTGGAAGAATTCCAATAGAATCCAGGCAGGCAGGTGGATGCTGACTAACAGCTGCTGCCATGGGCCTAATTGATTATTGTTTTGAAGGAGACATCACAGTGGAGTAAGCAGAAAATCGTCACACTCACAAGCCTTGTCAGTAATATCCCTGAGCAAATCTCTTCCCTCCCCTTCCCACTCCCACCAAAAATAAAAGCTTGACCTAATAATCCATACATCAACCTAGGGTCTCTGGAGAAAACTTGATTATTTTCCCACAGTGTAAATGCACTGTGAAAACGTTTCTAAATGTGAAATCCTCAGTAACAGTATAAGAACTGCCATCATCCGTTATAAAACCAGAATGCTTGTTTGTCTGTGTCTATGATGATAAATGAGAAACATCTTCACACAATCATCGGAATGGGTAGAGATTGGGGGTGGAGGAGGGAAGAAGGGCAAAGCCTATAGAAGAAATTTATAAGAAAATGTGTTCAGCCAAGGGTAACAGAATCTTTAAGGAATGAGTGGAGTTAGACAGCACCAGATGGAAAAAGGCAGGAAAGTCATTCTTGTTTTTTGTTTGTTTTCTTATAACAACAGAAATTTATTGTCTCACAGTTCTGGAAGCTACAAATCCAAATCAGAGTATTGGCCATGTTGATTCCTACTGAGGGCTCAGAGAGAGGAACTATTCCTTGCATCTTTCCCAGCTTCTGTTGGCTTCTGGCATTCCTTGGTGTTCCTTGGCTTGCAGCTGCTTTCCTGCTTATGCCTTATGTATTCAATCAGTTACCAATTTCTACTAACTCCATAGCATGCATTCTATTAATTTCTAACTCTTCCTCCTTCCCCTGACAGTACTGAGTTCATACCAATAGTTTTTGCAAACTATCCTTCTGTTTCCCATTTCCTCTCCCACCTGCCTATCCTACACAATGTTAACGAATTAACCTTCCTAAAGCACAGTTTGAAGGAGCCCTGGTGGCACAGTGGTTAAGCGCTCAGATGTTAACCAAAAGGTTGGCAGTTCAAACCCACCAGCTGCTCTGCAGGAGAAAGATGTGGCAGTCTGCTTCTGTAAAGATCAGTCTTGGAAACCCTATGGGGCAGTTCTACTCTGTCCTCTAGGGTCTCTAGGGGTAGGAATTGACTCATTGGCAAAGGGGTTTGGTTTTTAAAGCACAGTTCTGATAACATCACCCCCCTGCTCCCAAATGCTATGGACTAATGTCCAAAATCCCACCCACCACCACCTTCCAAACTCCTCCCTAAACTGGCCCACTATTCACTTCACAAACTGAGAAATCTGGCCAAAATAAGGATTCATCCCTTTATACAACTACTATTTTTTCCTTTCCATACCTTTTTCGAGCTGTTAATCTTCCCCCTTTATTTTGAATGTCTAAACCTTGCCAGTCCTTCAGAACCCAGCCTCATTGCCACTTCCTCCTTTGAAGGCTTCCTAGACTCTTCCAATTGGCAGCCACTGCTCCCCAATCCAAACTCGTAATCTCATCATCTGAGTCCCTTCTGGGATACTTAATCACTCCCAAGTGGGACCATTCATGTGCATGTCTTACTCCCTCTTACAATTTTCTGCAAGGCAAGGTCTGTCTTATTCTTTAAACCGTGGAAGAGAGAGCAAGAGAAGGAAAGAAGGGAGTCTGGCCAGCATCCTGGCACCTAAGCAGCCCAAATTCCCTGAGTAGTCCCCTTGAAAAACTTAATTCCTGCTTTACTGTCTCTCTGGAGTTTCCATATCTATCCAAAAGGGAGTGCAATTATATTTTCTACCTTCTTCTCCCTTTATTTGCACCAAAAGAAGACCCAGAATAACCTGCCAGATCCCTGAGCCTTTAGCACATGACCTGCAGTTTCTTGATGGCAGGGAAGAGGAAGCCAGGAAATAGGGCAGAAGCACTCAGGAAGAGTCAGACTAGGCTCGATGTCAGACTGAGAAAAGGAGTGGAAAGTTCTCACAACAGATAAAGTGATTTGCCTCAGAGTGTCCTGCCAGAACTATGCAGTAAAGGTATCAAATCGATTCACATGACTGCCTCTGAGTTGCAGCCTCAAATGCAAGTCAGACAGCTATAACAACATCTTCCAGGGACAGAAGTATGAGGCTGTGAAATGAGTCATCCATAGCTCCACAGGCACACTATCCCAGGAGCATCCTTTGGAAATAATAGCAGTTTGCTATGTGCCTTAGTTTCTCAGTGCTGCTATAACATAAATACCACAAGTGAGTGGCTTTAACCAACCGAAATTTATTTTCTCACAGTTTGGGAGGCTAGAAGTCCAAATTCAGGGCACCAGCCCTAGGGGAAAACTTCCTCTCTGTCGGTTTTGGAGGAAGGTCCTTGTCTCTTTTCAGCTTCTATTCTTCGGTTTCTTGGCAATCTTCACATGGTGTGGCATCTATCTTCCCCCATCTGTGCTTCCTTGCTTTTCTGCCTAATCCTCTCTTTTTCTGTCTCAAAAGTGATTGGCTTAGGGAGGTCCGGCAAAATGGCGCTCTAGGCAGAAGCACCACGCCGTTCCTCCACAGCAAAGATCCGAAAAACTAAGCCGAACAGAGAATACTACAATCCTGAAACCCTAAAACA
>NW_004444041.1:9207030-9208183 GCF_000243295.1 Trichechus manatus latirostris | reverse complement strand
TTTCTTACTTGCCTCTCACCACCTCCCCCTCCCTTTGCTCAAGTACCTGGCTCTGTGAGCCATCTTTGCTTCTTCCTGAGGGGCTTCGGAGCTCCATTCGAGTGTGGACTGCTTCCCAGTTTGGGCTGCTGTGCTGGTGGGATCCCGGAGCTTTGTTCGTTTGTTTGTTTGAATTGTTTTTGTTTTCTTTTCCTTTTCTTGAGTTGGGAGCCCTTTCTGGCCAGGCTGAGCTGCATGGCAGGGAGACTCCCCTTTGGTTTCCACAGACGTGCAGAGGGATCCCTGAGGGCGTTTCTTTTTACGTTGGCTTTTTTTTTTTTTTTAACACTTTTTCTGTTTCTTTGGGGGCCTTTCTTGTTTTGTTTTATTTTTTTAATTTGTTTTATTTTCTTTTTCCTCTTTTTCCCTTTTTGTCTTTCTTCATTGCTCAGTTTCTCATCTCTCTATATCTTCCTTCTTTTTCTCTTCCCTGAATACCTGGCGTTGTATACCTCTATGCCTTCTAGCCAGGCTGTACTGCAACACCTGAGAGCGACTTCCCCAGCTCTGTGCCAGTGGGATCCCTAGGACTTTGCGGTTCTTTAACCTTTCTGATTCTTATTTATTCATTCTTTTCTTTTCTTCCTCCTTGCCTTTCTGTTTTTCTCCATTTCATAGTCTCTCATCTCTCCATTCCAACGGCAAGCTCACCTAACATTCTTTTTTGTTTGTTTGTATGTTTTTGGCTCCTGTTCCTCTCTCCTATATTTATCTTAGCTCCACACAGAACAATCTCCCAGCTGCATCCTGCCTACCTGCACTGTGCACTTGACATCACACCACCAAGCAGCACAGGCATGGCTTACTGGAACCTGCCCTACACTGCTTACCCACCTGCTCTGGTGGCTGTAGTAAGTGCCACAAACAACCCATCCCAGTAACTCCTCTTCAGCTAGACCTGCCCTGCCGTACCATATCTAAGTGACTGACCCTGCTAGTTGAAGAAAGAGGTGAAAAGTATTGCGCCCACAGATGAGCAAACAACAAAGAACACACAGTCTGCCTGCTCAGACATAGTTAAATTTTTTTTTTAAAAAAAAGGATGAAACAAACAAATCTACAATCAATAAAAGAGAAAAATGACTACTGAATGCCCCAAAGACAGCAGACAATA
>NW_004444041.1:9166987-9201201 GCF_000243295.1 Trichechus manatus latirostris | reverse complement strand
TGGGGTTGTTAACCAATGTCATAAAACAACATGTGTACTTCTGTTTCATGAGAAACTATTTGTTCTGTAAGCCTTCACCTGAAGTACAATAAAAAAAATTAAATTAAATTAAAAAAAAAATCCTACAGAGCACAGTTCTACTCTGACACACATGGGGTTGCTATGAATCAGAATTGAAAAAAAAAAAAAAGTGATTGGCTTAGAAGATGGTGGACTAGTCGGTTGCTTCCTGTAGTCCGTCTTACAACAAAGAACCAAAAAAACAAGTGAATTGATTATATATGACAATCTAGGAGCCCTGAACATCAAAGGCAAAGTTAAGGAAGCAGACTGAGTGGCGGGGGAGGGAAAGACGGTTCAGAAGCAGTGAGGAGTTGCCAGACCTGACCTGGTGGGAACCAGCACACTGCAGGCCAGATCAGCTCACACATGCACGGTGAGGCAAGCGGTGGTGCTCGGACGCATTTTCCACATTGGAGATACCAAGCAGTGGAGAGTCTACTCGAGCCTCCAGAACCAGTGAAAAGCAGCACTCAATCAGCAAAAGATAAGTATATGCATCTAACCTACCACACGGATCAAAAATCACCCTGTTTGGGAAGAACTTCTCTCCCATTTACCTGCCCCCTGCCTGCTCTGCACTGGGTCCAGGATGGCTTCAGCAATTGCCACTTCCCCTGGGCTGGAAGTAGGACCTGTCACGTGTCCTGAGCCACTCTCCTGGCCTTGGAGAGGGAACATATTAACAAACGGAAAAATAATCTGCCAGCTCGCCTAAGCCGGGAACTCAGGGCAGGCACAGCTCCTTTGCCTAGGAACAGGCATAAGGGGTCCACAGACTTTGAATGCCTTTCACCCCTGCATAGACCTGTGTGGGCCCATTTCAATAGCATAGGCCTTCATTAGGACAGTACAACAGTATATATACCTGAAGCCTAACTTCAATTGTATCAGCTGTATGGTGGAGTGGTAGGTTCATGACATTTGACACCACTCTGCCCATTAAGCAGGGTCCTCACCTACTCACCTGAGGACTGGTGGCATGTAGCCACCTGCAACAGGGGTTCAAGAATAAGCAGTGCCTCCCAGTCCTTACCGCCAACAGTATTGGCTGCCCATAGTCCGGCTGCAAAACCCACCCCCCTACTCACTCCAGGGAACAAGGACACACTTTCCTCCCAGACACTCAGGGGCTGCCATCAGCCCCCTGTCTTGCTCAACACATGACCCCCTACTGCAGCCAGACACCTGTGCCTACTCCAATCACCCTGCCCATCTAGGACTGTAGGTGAGAAGCCTGCACCACACACTTGGTGATCAACCACCTGGACAACTGAGCTGAATCCATACAAGAAAAGTAAGCAGACTCCTGGGCTTACATACCTAATAACAGATCTAACCACCTGGGACAGGACATTAGAGCTTCAAAGGCACCAATAATCAAACTAGCTCACAAAAGCAGCCTATGTGGACATATCAAAACAAAACAACAAGAAGCTAGAACACAGTAAGCAGACATAAAACAAATAAATATAATAACTTATTGATGGCTCGGAGACAACAGTCAATATCAAATCACATAAAGAGACAGACCATGATGGCTTCAGCAAGCTCCCAAATCCCAAAACTAAGAATCAAGAAATCTTCAGAGGAAGAGAACTTCTTGGAATTACCGGAGGTAGAATACAAAAGATTAATATACAGAACTCTTCAAGATATCAGGAAGAAAAACATTCAAAATGCAGAACAAGCCAAGGAAGACACAAACAAAGCAATAGAGGAACTTAAGAAGATTATAGAAGAGCATAATGACAACTTTAACAGGATGCAAGAATCCATATAGAGACAGCAAACAGAAATCTAGAGGATTAACAATAAAATTTCAGAATTAGACAACTCAATAGAAAGTCATAGGAGCAGAATTGAGGCAATGGAAATCAAAAGTGATTGGCTTAAAACACACTACACTGATATGACCTCATTAAAATAACAAAGAAACGTCTATTCCCCAATGAGATTATACCCATAGGTATAGGGGTTAGGATTTAGAACACATATTTTTGGAGGGACATACTTCAATCCATAACACTATGTCTCAGGCACTTTTCCAAGTGCTGCACACGTATTATTTAATTTAATCCTCAAAATACCTGCCATTTTACAGGTGAGGAAGCAGAAGCTCCGCTCTTTAGCCCTCTCACAGAGATCCTGGTTGTTTTAGTTGCCACTTTGATGTGATGTGTAGGCAGTTTTGGTGACAGGAGGGCCACCTGCCTCTCCCCATTTCCCTGGGAAGGTCCTCCTGGGAGGTGAATGTGTTTCAGCAAGCCAGCTGCACATAATCTTTTCTTCCATCACCTATTGTGCTCTGCCAACTGGCACTTCCAAAGCTCCGGCACTGATTGTAAAGTTTTCGTGTGACTATGTTTGATTAGTTCTGAGTGTGGGGACAATGGATGCTGCCTATTTTCCATCTGCTGTCGTCTTTTCTTCTGGCCTTGCTGCCTTCCTGATAACAGGGATGGCAACTTCAGCCAGCAAGTGCAGTCTAGTCCTAGGTGTTGGGTTTAGGCAGCCTGTTGTTGCAGAAGGGCTGTCTTTTAAACCAACGTTGATTTCACACTGGTCAAACATACCGTCCCTGAAAGAAAGATGACCCCCTCACTGCCTTCCATACCGAGGCTCTCTTCATTCATCCTGCATCCAGTTGCCAAATCCATCTTCCTAAAGAACTACTCCAAGAACACACTCTCCTGCTCAATAACTTTCAGTGGCTCCTCATTGTCTTAATAATTATAGGTAAGAGCTCTAATGTTTAAAGCCCTTTTAGTTCTGGTATAAGCAACGTTTCTAGCCTCATTTCCAGCTACTCCCATGCACATGTCCTGGACTCCAGCCAAACCAAACCCATATCACTCTTCTCCTTCAAGCTCTATAAACTGACAATATTCTCCCTCTTGATTCCCATCTGCAGAAATCCCAATTACTCATCAACTAAAATGCTGAACCTTGAGAACTTCCTTCACAAGCTCTTTCTTGATTCCCCATCCTGGATAGGACTTCTCCAATCACTGCAACTCCACATTGCTTACATCTTTTATTGCCCTTAGGAGTCCCTGGGTGGTGCAAACAGTTAAGTACTAGCCTGCTAGCCAAAAGGGTGGCAGCTTGGACCTTCCCAGAGTTGCCTCAGAAGAAAGGCCTGGTGATCTGTTTTCAAAAGGTCACAGCCTTGAAAACCCTATGGAGCAGTTCTACTCTGCACACATGGGGTCGTCATGAGCTGTAATCAATTCGACAGTAACTGGTCTTATTGCCCTTACAAAATTCCACCCTCTACCATAGTTACTTATTTTCTCTTCTAACTTCCTTTATTATCAACTGTCAACTCAAGTGCAGACTTCTTCCTGTCTATTTCTTCTCCACTTCCACCCCACCATCACCACCACCAGAGTATCAGCTAACATAGGGACTTTCAAATTGGGTGTTTAAAAACTGTTTATTGGATTTACTCCTTTATCCTGGAGTTTTATCCTGAGATTTGTTGTTTTCGTTTTCCTCTTTGCTCATACTATGAAGTGTTGATTGTCCATTTTAACCTGGTAACAATTCAGAAGTTTATAAATATCACTTAATCTACAAGCAATTTGAACATTCTGGGAAATTCCAAACAAAATTGTATTCGTGTTGTGAAGATAAAATATGAAGGTTGCTGAGAATGGCTGTTTTTTAAATTTTCCCCCTATTGGGTCTCTCACACTACAACCTGCTGAACAGAGACTTACTGACCTGGAAGACCAATACAAAGCACCAGCGTAAGATGATTCACTTTTTATCTCAAAGCCTTAAGTGCTCAACTACTAGCTGAAATGTTGGAAGTTCGAGTTCACCCAGAGGCTCCTCAAAAAAAATACTTGGCAATCTACTTCCAAAAATCAACCACTGAAAACCCTGTAGAGCACAGTTCTACTCTATACACATAGGATCACCATGAGACAGAATCGACTCCATGGCAACAAGTTTGGTTTTGGGTTTTTTAAATTGTGTCCCTTATGGTACAGTGTGCTGAGTGGACATTCGCTGACCTAGAAGACCAATGCAAAGATGCAAAGCATCTGCCTAAGATGACCCACTTTTTATTTCAAAGTTTTTCCTGCGTGTTTCACACTTTTACTGAATTAGAAAAATGGTAACTTACTTTTCGATTAAAAGGCCTTCTGCTTGAGTCTAGACTGCATGTGTATGGAAATAAACGAAATGAAATGAAACAAAGGACATTAAGACTTTGTTAGCATAACTCTGTTTAGTTATGCTAATTGGAATTGGAAAACAAAAAAACACTATATATATATATATATATATATATATATATCTCCTGTTATGTGTTGAATTGTGTCCCCCTGAAAATATGTGTTGGAATACTAATCCCTATACCTGTGTATGTAATTCCATTTGGGAATAGATTTTTCTTTGTTAGGTCAATGAGGCCATATCAGTGTAGGGTGTGTATTAAGCCAATCACTTTTGAAATATAAAAAGAGCAGATTAGGCAGAGAAGCAAGGAAACGCAGATGAGGGAAGTTAGATTCCATGCCTTATGAAGATCACCAAGGAATCGAGGAGCAGAAGCTGAAAAGAGACAAGGACCTTCTCCCATAGCCAAAAGGAAGAGCTTTCCCCAGAGCTGTGCCCTGAATTCAGACTTCAAGCCTCCTAACCTTACATGTTGTTGTGATGCTGGAAGCTATGCCACTGGTGTTCAAATACCAGCAGGGTCATGCATGGCAGATAGGTTTCAGCTGAGCTTCCAGACTAAGACAGACTAGGAAGAAGGAGCTGGCAGTCTACTTCTGAAAAGAATTAGCCAGTGAAAACCTTATGAATAGCAGCAGAACATTGTCTGGTATAGGGCCAGAAGACGAGCCCCTCAAGTTGGAAGGCACTCAAAACACAACTGGGGAAGAGCTGCCTCCTCAAAGAAGAGTCGACCTTAATGATGGAGTCAAGCTTTTGGCACCTTCATTTGTTGATGTGGCACAACTCAAAATGAGAAGAAATGGCTGCAAACATCCATTAATATTTGGAACATGGAATGTATGAAGTACGAATCTAGGAAAACTGGAAATTGTCAAAAATGATACGGAACACATAAACATCGATATGCTAGGCATTAGTGAGCTGAAATGGACAGCTGGACATTTTGAATCAGACAATCATATGGTCTACTGAAAATGACAACTTGAAGAGGAATGATGTTGCACTCATCCCCAAAAAGAACATTTCAAGGTTTATCCTGAAGTACAACACTGTCAGTGATAGGATAATATCCATATGCATACAAGGAAGATCAGTTAATTTGACTATTATTCGATTTTACCCACCAACTACTAAGGCCAAAGATGAAGAAATTGAAGATTTTTACCAACTTCTGCAGTGTGAAATTGATCATACATGCAATCAGGATGCTCTGATGATCACTGGTGATTAGAATGCAAAAGTTGGAAATGAAGAAGGATCGGTAGTTGGAAAATTTGGCCTTGGTGATAGAAACGATGCTGGAGATCACGTAACAGAATTTTGCAAGACCAATGACTTCTTCACTGCAAATACCTTTTTCCAACAATATAAATGGTGACTATACATGTGAACCTCACCAGATGGAATACACAGGAATCAAATCGACTACATCTGTGGAAAGAGACAATGGAAAAGCTCAACATCTATCATCAGTCAGAAGGCCAGGGGCCGACTGTGGAACAGACCATCAACTGCTCATATGCAAGTTCAAGTTGAAGCTGAAGAAAATAAAACAAGTCCACAAGAAACAAAATATGACCTTGAGTATATCCCACCTGAATTTAGAGACCATCTCAAGAGTAGATTTGACACGTTGAACACTAATAACCGAAGACCAGACGAGTTGTGGAATGGCATCAAGGATGTCATACACGAAGAAAGCAAGAAGCCACTAAAAAGACAGGAAAGAAATAAAAGACCAAAATGGATGTCAGAAGAGACTGAAACTTGCTCTTGAACGTAGAGTAGCTAAACCAAACAGAAGAAATGATGAAGTAAAAGAGCTGAACAGAAGATTTCAAAGGACACATTGAGAAGACAAAGTAAAGTATTGTATTGACATGTGCAAAGACCTGGAGTTAGGAAACCAAAAGGGAAGAACACACTAGGCATTTCTCAAGCTGAAAGAACTGAAGAAAAAATTCAAGCCTCCAGTTACAATACTGAAGGGTTCTATGGGAAAAATATTAAAAAACACAGGAAGCATCAAAAGAAGATGGAAGGAATATACAGATGGAGTCACTATACCAAAAAAAATTGGTCAATGTTCAACCATTTCAGGAGGTAGCATATGATCAGGAACCAATGCTACTGAAGGAAGAGATCTACGCTGCACTGAAAACCAATCCATTGCCATCGAGTCGATTCCAACTCATAGCAATGCTATAGGGCAGAATAGAACTGCTCCCATAGGATTTCCAAGGAGTGGCTGGTGGATTCGAACTGCCGACCCTTTGGCTAGCAGCCGTAGCTCTTAACACACTGCACCACCAGGGCTGAAGTCATTGGTGAAAATCAAGGCTCCAGGAATTGATGGAATATCAATTGCAACGTTTCAACAAACAGATGCAGCGCTGGAAGTAGTCACTCACCTATGCCAAGAAATTTGGAAGACAGCTACCCGACCAACCAACTGGAAGAGATCCATATTTATGCCCATTCCAAAGAAAAGTGATCCAACAGAATGCAGAAATTATCGAACAATATCATTAATATCACATGCAAACAAAATTTTACTGAAGATCATTAAAAAGTGTCTGCAGCAGTATATCGACAAGGAACCGCCAGAAATTCAAGCCAGATTCAGAAGAGGACGTGGAACCAGGGATACCACTGCTGACATCAGATGGATCCTGGCTGAAAGCACAGAATACCAGAAAGATGTTTACCTGTGTTTTATTGACTATGTAAAGGCATTTGACTGTGTGGATCATAACAAATTATGGATAACATTGAGAGGAATGAGAATCCCAGAACACTTAATCGTGCTCAGAGGAATCTGTACATATATCAAGAGACAGTCATTCGAACAGAACAAGGGGATACTGCATGGTTTAAAGTCAGGAAAGGTGTGCATCAGGGTTGTAACCTTTCACCATACCTATTCAATCTGTATGCTAAGCAAATGATCTGAGAAGCTGGACTATATGATGAACGAGGCATCAAGATTGGAGGCAGACTCATTAACAACCTGTGACATGTAGATGACACAACCTTGCTTGCTGAAAGTGAAGAGGATTTGAAGCACTTACTGATGAAAATCAAAGACCACAGCCTTCAGTGTGGATTACACCTCAACATAAAGAAAACAAAAATCCTCACAACTGGACCAGTAAGGAACATTATGATAAATGGAGAAAAGATTGAAGTTGTCAAGGATTTCATTTTACTTGGATCCACAATTAACACCCATGGAAGCCGCAGTCAGGAAACCAAACAACTCATTGCATTGGGCAAATCTGCTGCAAAAGATCTCTTTGAAGTGTTAAAAAGCAGAGATGTCCCTTTAAGGACTAAGGTGCACCTAACCCAAGCGATGGTGTTTTCAATTGCATCATATGCATGTGAGAGTTGGACAATGAATAAGGAAGACTGAAGAAGAACTGACGCCTTTGAATTATGGTGAAGAATAATGAATATACCATGGACTGCCAAAAGAACGAACAAATCTGTCTTGGAAGAGATAGAGCCAGAATGCTCATCAGAAGCAAGGATGTTGAGACTACATCTCACGCACTCTGAGCATGTTATTAGGAGGGATCAGTCCCTGGAGAAGGACATCATCCTTGGTAAAGTTGAGAGTCAGCGAAAAAGAAGAAGACCCTCAATGAGATGGATTGACATAGTGGCTGCAACATGGGCTCAAGCATAGCGGTGACTGTGACGATTGTGCAGGATCAGTCAGTGTTTAGTTCTGTTGTACATGGGGTTGCTATGAAACAGAACCAACTCAATGGCACCTAACAACAACAACAACCTATTAGAAAATAAATTTCTGTTTGTTAAAGTCACCCACTTTTGGTATTTCTGTTGTAGCAGCACTCGATAACTAAGACATACCCCTAAGTAAATAAACATTGTTAATCTGATAAATATACGAGATAGAAAGAAAATTTTAGTTCATTATTAGTTAGTTGATTAGCTGGTTAGTTAGCTAGTTAGTTCTTTCCTTCGTTCGTTCGTTAGTCAGCTAGCACTCCTCCTCCGGTTACCTCCTAGCCCTGGAGGATCTAAAGGGTGTAGCCAAGGACTCAAGACAAATCCAGCTACAATGATCAGAGTTTTTTCTGTTGTAAGTTAAAAAAACTTAACTGAAACTGGCTTAAGACAAAAAGGGAAAACATCTGGTTCACATAACCAGGAAGTCTAGAGATGGATCTGGACTTCAGGCTCAACTGGGCCTAAAGATGCAAATGAGGTCATCAAGATTCTATTCCCTTCCCTCTTTCTCTTTCTTGGTCTCTCTCTCCTCATCAAGAGTCTACTACCACAGACAGGCTTTATCACTGTGCCAGGGACATTGCTGCCAACATCTGTACAGCTCACGGCTCAAGAAGAAAGGAAACATGTACTCATCTCTCCCAGCTTCCATGGAAGAAATTTCTAATTCCTGGGAAAAATAGATTGGCCAGGCTTGGGCACGTGTCCATTTTAGGCAAAACCCTATGGTCAGAGAATGGAGCTCTATGTGTGACTGGTCAGGCCTGGGTTACATGTAAAGGGGGGTGGTGCCAGGCCTCCTCAACTACGCCCGACTACACTCAACTACAACTACTACACCCATGAGATATGTACTCCTTATAACAATCAGCTGGAGCCCTGGAGGCACAGTGGCTAACAACTTGGCTGCGAACCAAAAAGTTGGCAGTTTGAATCCACCAGCTGCTCCTTAGAAACCCTGTGGAGCAGTTCTACCCTGTCTTATAGGGTCGCTATGACTTGGAATCCACTCAACAGCAATGGGTTTGGTTTTTTATAACAATCACCTGTAGGAGACCAAAAAGGCAACATTTGCCCAAAAGCAAAGATGAGAAGGC
The DNA here is from genome assembly GCF_000243295.1 of Trichechus manatus latirostris. Taxonomy (NCBI): domain Eukaryota; kingdom Metazoa; phylum Chordata; class Mammalia; order Sirenia; family Trichechidae; genus Trichechus; species Trichechus manatus. The sequence goes on along the minus strand of NW_004444041.1, from coordinate 9,192,088 downwards.
AGAAAGGGGCAGGGAAACCAGATTAGCAGAAATGGGGAGAGTGCTAACACATTGTGGGGATTACAACCAATTTCACAGCACAATTTGTGTACAAATTATTGAATGGGAAACAAATTTACAATGTAAACTTTCACTTAAAGCCCAATAAAATGTTCCAAAAAAGAATAAGGGGAGGATGAATTTGGGGCAGGACAACCATATATCCTGGTTGGCCTGGGGCTGTCCCAGATGTTGTCTGTTGCCTGTTGTCCCTATATCCCTAACAGTTTAGCTTTTGTCCTGGATTTTCATTTTATTCAATTAAATTATTATCAATCACTGTATTAAAATAAGCTGGAAAGAGTTTGGTGGACTTCTGCTTTTTATTTAATAGGCTTTAGTTTTTAGAGCAGCTTTGGTTTTACAGAGAAATTGTGCAGAAAGAACAGTTAGCCCATCGTCTCCTGCATACCGTTGTTCTCATTATTAACACCTTGCATTCATGTGGTACATTTGTACAATTGAAGGACCAATATTGCTTCATAATTATTAAAGTCCATAGTTTACATTAGGGTTCACTCTTTGTGTTGTATAGTCCTATGGGTTTTGACAAATGCATAATGCAATCCTATTACAAGCAATAAGTTCTTGTGTTTATAGACTATCATTATAGCTTCATTTGCAGTGACTTTTTAAGAATGTAAATATTTGTGGCAGCGTTTGGGGGAGTAATTTCACTATAGCATATCAAAAACACTTTCTAGCAGCAGGGGAAATGGTAAATCACAAGGAGCTAAAATCATGAGTGTCACATAAACTACTTCTGCGGTGTGTGTGTTTGTGTGCGTACACCTGCACGCACACCATTCTTTATACAATTCGTTGAGAACTACAGTTGCAAGAGGCTAGTTCTTGTGACGCAGAGAAGTAAGAGGGCTAGGAGAGAGGCAAGGAGCAGAGCAATGAGCAACCTTGGGGAGGAGCCTATGAAGCTGTGCTAGCCCTTTAGGGCCCCTGTAGCAGATGCTATTGGTGCCCCACCTATATCCCCTGGGCCTACCTGCAGATCATCTGCATCTTCAGTGGAGAGTTCACATGCACTCTCATGATGGCTTCTTTCTTCAAACACCTCTATCTCTCTGCCTGAGGACTTTCTCTGGGAATGTGCTCAGCATACACGCAGGGCAGGTGGGAAGTGCTGGAGAATAAATACCAGTAGGACTAACTCTCAACTGTGAGGGCTGGGGGTCAGTGGATGAAGATCCCATCTCCCTCTCCTTTTAGGAGACCAATTCTAAGGTGTGTTCTACATTGTCTCAGAGGGTTCCCAGTGGGATTAAACCCCAGCTGCCCACTGTGGTACCCACTAATTAATTCTGCTGGCTTCTTTCCATTGCCTGCCTCACTTTTTAACTGCCTCATTGTGCTTCCTGGGATATTCTCCCAAATCAATACTTCACCCAGAGCCAGTTTTCAAGGTCTACTTCTGGGAAAACTCAGATTAAGACAGGACATGTAAAGTAACAGGACTGACAAGCCCTAGCAATGAGCAAATTTTGGAAAGGATCAGTAACCTCTAATTTATAAGTTGTAAAGATTTATTTATCTCTTTGCTCTCTAAAGTCTTTGTCTAATTTCCAGCCTGCCTTGGTGGTGCTAGAGGAAAAAAGGGAAGAGGCTTTTGTTTAGGTGTGAATCAGAGCCTTAAAGCTGAACCTGAAGAGTTGCAGAGACTCAAGGGCTGCAAGACTGTGGTCACAAGAATCAAAGTGGAAGAATCTCAGAGGCCAAGGGAGGATTACTTCATTCCATCACCTCCTGATCATCAAATACCCTATTTGGGGATAATCTTAGAAATAGTGGGGTTTGCCTTAATAAAGGAGACGTTTCCCAGAATTTCTGTCTCTCCTAATCCATCATTTTCCTTCTTCTCTAGCAGATTTCTCTGATATGCTATAGTGCTAATGCAATTTACACCCAACTAGATTGATTACAATTTAGTCAATGAGTTGACAGTAATGTTTAAAAGGATGAAACAGAATAGGGTTGTAGGATGAAAATTGTTTCTTCTGCTGTGAACATACATTTAGCCCAGTTGCTTCTTTATTCTTTAGTACCTTGTTCCAACAGTGAGGGCAACCACTGAGAATGCTGTGCTAATACAACATTCTTCTAAAATGGTTTACCATGGTATTAATATTTTACTTCACTTGTTGCAGCTTTCACATTGAGCCAAAACGGGTTGCAACTGATAGGTTGTGTTGTTGTTCACCTTTCTTTAGATAATTATTTACCCTGAGGATGATCAGCTATGTTTTCCTGCTGAGTTAAGTCATATCTAATCTTTTGATCTATTTTTTCCATTGATTTTTCCTTTTTTTATGACTCTTGCTAATTAAATTTAGATCTGTCCTTACAGTGGCTCTGAAGAAAAGAACTCAGGGAATACCTAATGACATAATTATATTTTCTCCCCATGTGGCATTCATCATTGTGTTATCAATGACTTGCTCATAGTGCCAGGCTCAACTCATAGAGGCATTAGCTTGTGGGGCCTATGACCGGGTTTAGGTCCCAGGTCCACAGCAAGACTTGGAGAATTATTTACCCAGAATGGCTGAAAAAAAAATGTCAACAAGAAAACAAAGTAAAAAATGTGACCAAGAAGGAAAGTAGAAATCAGACCTGAAGAAGCAGTTGCAAACCTCAGGTTTTAGGAGAGATATAGCTCTGAAGAAGTAAATAAGTCATGAAGTCAAAAGCTGGGCTGTCGGGGACAAGTCTGGAAGAAGAGTGTAAGACAGGTCAGGTGGGGGATTCTGGACTAAGGCCATGAACAATGCAAAGATGCCAGAGGCTCATTTTGAGGTAGACCAGTTTCATGGCTGTGGTAGTAATTATTTTCACCAATTATTTCTGGGTGTCTCCAATTCTGGGAACAGTGTAGGATTGTACTTTCTGGCTCCCTTATGATTAGGTCAGTCCATGTGACTTGTTCTGTCCCATGAACTCTAAGCAGATGTCATATGTATCCCTTACGGGTCAGAACATTTACTTGCCATTGCAACATTCACCAGAACTCTCTTGCCTCAGGCATGGTGATTGACAACATTCAAGATGCACCATCAGCTTGGGTCCTGAAGTAAGAAGATGTGAAACAAAGCATCCAGCTGACCTGCAATGGATATGGAGGATGAGCGAGAAATAAACCTTTATTGTTTTAAATTATTGAGATTTTGGAGTTGTTTTATTACTGCAGCAGAATCCATTCTATCTTAACAATGACAAAGGGCTAATTTTTCTGGGTTCAAGGAGATGAGTTTTGGTGAATATTGATCACAAGTAAACAAAAAGTATCTTGATGAAGTGGAAAAAAAAATATTTGACGGGGGTGGTTGCCTAGGTGAATAGATAAATAGGTAGATACCAAATATATATAAGGTGGTTAGATACTGCCATATGCATCATAGAAATAGGAGTCAGAGAGCATGGGTCTAATTCTACTTCCTATTAACTGTGTAGCCTTAAGCATCAGTTCATTTCACTTTTCACTAATTGAACATGAATCAGTATCTTTATCTACCCCACCTGTGTTAATAATTGTGATGGACAGACTTTAAGTGTCCCCCTGTGATCCCTACCTCTTAATATTCATGCCTTTGTTTAATCCCCTGCCCTGGAGTGCAAGTGGGTCCTGTCACTTGCTTCTAACCAATAGAACATGGCAAAAGTTATGGAAGTTCACTCCTATGATTACATTACATTATAGAAGACTCCATCTTGCTAGCAGTCTCTCCCTGGAGACCCTTTGCCGGACTGATGAAGTAAACAAACAGCCAGATGGAAAAGTCCACATGCCAAGGAACTGTGGGCAGCCTCCAGGAGCTAATGGTGGGCTCTAAGAGCTAATGAAGGTGACTGGGTGGCACAAATGGTTAAGCGCTTGACTACTAGCTAAAGGGTTGGTTGTTTGAAGCCACCCGGAGGTGCCTCAAAAGACAGGCCTGGTGATCTTCTTCCAAAAGGTCACAGATTTGAAAACCTTATGGAGCAGTTCTACTCTGCACACATGGTCACCACGAGTCAGAATTGATTTGACGGCAACTAACAACAACAACAGGAGCTGATGGCAGCCTCTAAGACCTAATGGCAGTCCCTAGGAGCTGAGGGCCCAGGAGCTCAGAGTCCAGCAAGAAGCCAGGGCCCTCAGTTCTACAACCACAAGCAAATTAATTCTTCCAGTAACCTAAGTGAGCTTAGAAGCATATTCAATTGCAGTTGAACCTCCAGAAGGGAACACTACCCAACAGACACCTCAATTGCAGCCTTGTAAGATGCTAAGCAGAGAATCCAGTTAAGTTCTGTCCAGACTTCTGACACATAGAAACTGTGAGAGAACAAATGTGTGTTGTTTTGAACCATGAAGTTCGTAGTGATTTGTTATGCAGCTTTAGAAAATTAATGCAATAGTTAAATGAGTTATGATATGTCAAAGCATTTTATAGACTAAAAGGTGCTATATGCATGCTAGATGTTAGCCTCGAAGGGTACCAAAAACTACATAGTCCAAAGTCAAAAGAGTTAACTCCTATGCTTTGGGGAGTCCACAAGTCATTTTTTAACCAAGTCTCCACATAAACCTCTCCAATGTTTCTTAAAATTATAGCATCTGCTTTTTCATCCCGACCTTGAAGTTCTGACAGTCGTGGCACTGATTGCTTTTGGACGGTGATATGCATAACTCTATATTGCTGTCAATAAAGACAAAATCTGAGGTTTAACTGTTTGTCCTTAGAAAACTATGAAAAGCCCAGACTATTTTAACTAAGGATCCAATTTAACAGGTATGCTTCTGCCCACATTTCAATGCAATTGCCACTTTCATCGTTTTTACTATTACCCTACGTGTTGCTGTGACTAGTAAAACCATCAGTAAGTGATTGTACTTTGTACCTAAGTTTTTCATCTGGAAACTTTTAAATGGATGTCAGAGGGATATTGTCCATGTCAATATGCCAAATTTCATCTCAATTACAGGGGTATAAATGATATGCCCTCAACTTCTGTCTCCGATAATAATATTTCTTGCCTTCTATGGCAAATCTCATCCCAAGAATCCCTGACATGTATAATCAGCTTGGTGGCTCTGAGATAGAGCAACTTGTAACTTTTCTCTTATCCATCCCAAACCTGTAGTGCGATGATTATGACTATGGCCAGGAGTTGAGTAACTTCTAAGTTCCAGGCTCTTTGCAGGCATCTTATTTAATCTTCACAACAACCTGCAAAGTAAGTACTTTCATTCCCATTTTACAGATATGGAGACCCAGGCTTAGGGAGAATAATTTCCTTACCTGAAGTTACACATCTGTAAATCACTCAACGAAGCTTTTAAATCAGGTATGTTAGATTCTAAAGCCCACTTCCTTCTTCTACATCCTACCAGACTTCTTTAACACTGAAAATGGACAACACATCATAGCACCAACTTAAGAATGAATACTTTCCAACCTTTTTTAATTTATTAACATTCTTTTAATATCCCAGCCTTTCTTAGGTGGTATCTGTATAAGCCTAAGTGCAGAAATAGAGTGGTGCTCACCTCAATAAAGGGGAGAAGGGAGGATCTGATATTAGTTAGGGTTATATATAAGTGATAAAAAGTACAGAACTACATTGGTTTGAGCAAAATATAAGTTTATTTCTCTTTCATGTAAAAGTTCTAGGTACTGTATTGATTCAGAGATGATTAAATCAGGCTACAACTCTCAGGAATTTACAACCTAGTAGGAAAAAAATAACCAACTGCTGATAAGGTGGTACAGAATGAACTTTTTGCTATAATAAAAGCAGGAGAAAAGTGCTGTGGGGAAGAGAAAGAGAAGTTAGTTCTTCTTGGTGGAATCCAAGAAGACTCCTCTGATGAAGTGATAATGAACTAGGCTTTAGAGGTGAGTAAAATTTCAGTAGACAACTGAGAAGTTGGAGGCTATGTGAGCCGCAAGGGACAAGAAAGGACATTCTAGGATAAATAAATAGCAAGAACAAAAGTAGAGTCATGTAAGTGCTGACAGTCCACTTCCCACTTACAGGGAGGGCTATAGGCCTGGAGGAGGCTCCTTTTCTTGTCCCTCATTATCTGCTCTTTCTTTCTTCCATAGTAGTAGAAATTTTAGTTGAGTGCATGGCTGCTCAAATTAAAGACTGCGTTTCCCAGATTCCCTTATAGCTAGGCTGGCCACGTGACTAAGCATAAATCACTGGGATGTAAGTAGAGGTATCATGAGACAGCTACTGAGAATCATCCTTAAGAAACCAGCTAGCACTGCCCTTGCCCTCTTCTTCTTCTTTCCTTTTCTTGCCTCCTACATGCTGGAATGTGGATATGATGGCTGAAGCTTAAGCAGCCATCTTGGAAGTTTAGATGACCTTGGGCACGGAGGTTCCAACATCCCACCATATCTGTAGAACCCTCCCATGGGCCTGGCTTAGCTTAGTAATTAGAAGGTGAGGGGAGTATTATGCCTACCTGAGAGACCAACGTTGAGAATATGGCCCTACTAAAGCCATAACTCTTAGAACAATGTTGAAGATACACAGGCTACCAACCAGACATCAGTTCTATGCATTAATAACTCATGTTCTTAGTTTTTGGGTTTTTTTTTTTTCCAAGAAGGGATGAATTCATACCAACAGTATCACTTATTTAAGTTCCCTTTCCCTCATATCTACTCCCTCTCCACAGCTCTATCTTTCCTTAATCTCCAATTTTACTTAAAAAATTCCTTCAAAAACTCCTCCCAGTAAATTTGCCCTCATGCCATTTGTCTTCCTACTCCTCCAAATTCTCTGTTGATGTCAACTCTGTCCATCCAATTGTTCAGGACAAAAGCCTTGAAATCATATTTAACTTTTTGCTTTCTTTCAAATTGCACATTCAACCTAGTAGTAATTCTATTGGCTGCATTTTCTAAAACTACATCAAAATATACCACATGAAATCCAAAATCCTGTCAATTCTCATCACTTGCTGCTACCACCCTGGCCCAAGCCTCCATCAGGTCTCTCTTGGACCACTGCTATAACCTCCTAACTGGTCTCTCTGCTTCCCTCCACCCCTCCTTCTTATCCCCTCACGTCTGTTCTCTACAGAGCATCCGGAGTACTCCTTTAAAATGTTAAGTCAGATCATGTCACTCCTCTGCTCAAAATAAAAGTCTTTCAAAATCAGGCACCCTAATTTCCTAATTAGATCTTATGTCCTACTTCTCTTCCCCTTGCTCACCCCTGTCCAGCCATACTAGCCTCCTTCCTCTTCCTGGAATGTATCATTTGTGCTGCTGCCTTAAGATTTTTGCACTCACTGTTTCTATGCCTGGATCATCCATCGTCAAGATGTCCACCTGGTTTACTCTCTCACCTCCCTCAAGTCTGCTCAGACAGCAGTGAGGCCTTCTCAAGCAGTTCGACTGTTAGCATCCCTTCTTAAACTGATGCCTAACCCTTCATTCATCTCCTCCTTTTTCATAAAAGTTATCATCTTCTAAGATACATTATGAGGGCAGTGGTGGTTCACTGGTAGAATTCTCATCTTCCATGTGGGAGACCTGGGTTTGATTCTCAGCCAATGTACCTCAAGTGCAGCCACCACTCATCTATCAGTGAAGGCTTACATGTTCCTGTGATGCTAAACAGGTTTTAGTGGAGCTTCCAGACTAAGGAAAACTAGGAAAAAAGGCCTGAAGATCTACTTCTGAAAATCAGCTGGTGAAAACCCTATGGATCACAATGGTCCAATCCTATTGTGCATGGGATGGCCATGAGTTGGGGCCAACTCAACAGCGGCTAAAACAACACACAGTATAATTTACTCATTATAAATAATTTATCACAATTATGGAGCCCTGGTGGTGCAGTGGAAACACTGGTGGTGTAGTGGTTAAGAGCTATGGCTAATAACCAAAAGGTCGGCAGTCTGAATCCACCAGGGGCTCCTTGAAAACCCTATGGGGCAGTTCTACTCTGTCCTACAGGGTCCCTATGAGTCAGAATTGACTTGACAGCAACAGGTTTGGGTTTTTTTGGTTTATCACAATTCTGTTTATTATCCATTCTCCCTTCCCCCGGTTAGAATATAACTCCATGAAAACAGACAAGTTTGCCTATTTTCTTCACTGATGCATCCCAAGTATCTAGAACAATGCCTGGAATGTTGTAGCCCTTCAGTAAATATTTGTGAAATGAACGAGTGAATGAATAATAAAAACCCAAACAACCAAACTATGAAGAAGACAGTACATCTGGGAGAGTGGAGGTGGGAGAAGAAACTAACTGGGCAGAATTAGAATGCTCTGAATGTGCAAAGGGTTGGAGGAATCACTGGCAATTAGACTTTGTCTGTCAGATGGCCCACATGAAATTCACCCTATTTCAAATAAAGTATCTTTTATAGCCCCACCATAGATGAAGATAGCAATCAACCCAAACTTTGCCTTACTTCATTTCCATGTAGCATCTGAAGGCCCCAGGCATGCAGCAGCATGGCGGGGACACAGGCCATAGTAGAGCTTTAGATAGGTTTTCCTTTTTATACAGAACCCAAACCAGGAAGAAATACAGCGTGTCCCACAAAGTATTTTTATGCTTCCATAGAACTCAGTAGGAAGTCAAGTTTTCATTTTTTTCAGTGTTTGCTTCTAACCCCTGAACGTGTCTCCATTTCATTTGGAAGGCAACAGATGAACGCTTAGAGAAACAACAGAAAATACGTGTATTTTCAGACAATGTTTGTTGCTACCCAAAAGCCATTTCTCCTTTTTTCCTTGCTAACAAACAATTATTTTGTTCAGACTTGAGGAAGGTATGTGCTCAAGAACAATTGGTCCCTAACCCAGGCCTAGGAGATGAGACATAATTAGTCAAGCCTGTCAGCTAATCCTATTTCCTCTGCCAGTGATTGGTTTGGGGGTGGGCATATGACCCACTTCTTGCCGAAAGGGCCTGAGGGAAACTTACTACGGACATCTCGGAATGATTTTTCTTCATAATTAAAAAAAAAAAGTATAAAGGAAACACCCTCCTTCCTGTTTGATTCAATTGTGTGAAGACATGATGTTTGGAGCTGTGGCAGCCATTTTGTGACTACGAAAAGAAAGCTCAGAGTTGATCTCGAGCTTAGACATCAACTGTGCTGCTGAATTAACAAACCTTGGAACTATTTATTTCCAGATTTATGTTATGTAAATCATAAAACCTTATATTTAAGCTCCATTAAATTAATATTCCATTTCTGATAGCAAAAAAAGCATCCTAACTGATAAAATATTTGTGAATTACATTCATCTGCCTCTCTTTCAATATTTCAAAGTTACTGGAGCTACTTTAAATAAAATTATTTAATATGATTATAAATAAAATCTGTTCTTTTATTTGTTGTTGTTGTTGTTAGTTGCCACCAAGTCAATTCTGACTCATGGCAACGCCAGGTTGGAAGAGACAAACTGCTTCATGGGGTTTTCAAGGCTGTAACCTTTCAGAAGCAGATTGCTAGGCCTGTCTTCTGAGGTTCCTCTGGGTGGGTTTGAACTGTCGACATTTCAACTAGTAGTCAAACACATAACATTTGCACCACTGAGGAGGTAGCATACTTCACAATTTATATTGACAGCATTTGATAGATATGATTAGAGTTCATGGGAATATTAAGCTAAATCTTCATGAAAGTCATCACCGCTAGGTGATTTTTATGCTCCCCTAATGCAATGCTTGGAGCCCTGATGGCACAGTGATTAAGAGCTTGGCTGCTAACCAAAAGGTCGGCAGTTTGAATCCACCAGCTGCTCCTTGGAAACCCTATGGGGCAGTTCTACTCTGTCCTATAGGATGGCTATGAGTTGGAATGGACTCAACGACAATGAGTTTGGTGAGGTTTTTTTATTTTTTGGTTTTAATGCACTGCTTAAAGTAAATCTTTACTGTCTCATTTGCATTTTCTTATCTGATTGGCTGAATCTGTTGGCTGTACACTCAGAGGCTGACAGCCAAGTGGCCATTGAGCGTGAGCCACACTCTGGTGCTTGGCCTAAGTGTGGGTGTATAGATGGCCCAAAGCCTCTCAACAGACTGAATAGCCAAACAGTTAAACTGGAAGATCTGCACAGAGATCAACGGTTTTCATAAGGCCCCTGTAGGAACTTTTACACTTTTAAATTGGAAAGTTTAGAAAGTGCAAAACCAACTGCAGTAAGTCTGAACTATCTTTTTCCAGCTCGTGAAGAGTTTACCTGAGTGCCCCAAGACACAGTACATGTTTATATGCAGCCTTCTTCAGAGTCATTTTTCATTACCATTGGATCTGGACAAGCATGTACCCAGCTGTGTAATGTACCTGCCCTAATGTGCAACACGTTTATTTTCAAATGCCATTTGTAGATAATTTCTCTAGGCCTGCAAGGAACATAATGAGATTACGTGCTGGAAATCACTTTGTAAGCTGTTAAGTACTATAAAAATGTTGCTATTATTATTACAGCTTTAGATTTTTTTTTAATTTTAAAACACTAAAGTGAGCAAGGGCTTTACGCAAACCATGGTCCCAGAGAGACTGCTACTAAGACATGGAGACACATTCATGGAGGGAGGGCTTTGCTGATGGCTTCTACTATTTTTAAAGGCTGAAATTCTCTCCAAAAAAACAGAAACAGTTCAGGAGTCCTACCTTCCTCCGTTTCTTAAAACAAGTGTGTAGTGAGCACTTCCAATCAAGCACAATTAAAGCAGGGCAAACCCTTAGATCACTTGTAAAGTGGCTGTAACATTTGATCCCTATGTTCTTCTCTTGCTATTCCCTGTCAAGCATAGTATGTCACTCAGCAGGTGTTCAATAAATATTTGTTGAACCGACCTGGAATCATGAAAAAGTATGTACTCCTTGCTGCTCAGCATCACTGGGACCTTGTCAAAAATGCAGAACCTCAGGCCCAATCTCAGACCTACCAAATCAGAATCTGCGTTTTCACAAGACCCCCAGATGTTGTGTGAGAGCACTGCCATAGTGGACATTGTTCATGCTGTTTATGTCCCTTCAGTCCACTCCAGAGGTCACTTGCAGACAGATCTTGCGGATGCTTCGCTGCATCTCTCTGCCTGCAGGCATTATCTGACCACAGGCAGGCCAGGCAGGCCACAAGTGCTGGGAAGTAAATGCCCCCAGAACCACCCTCAAGCTACAAGGGACAGTGAGTTGGTGTATAAGTATCACAGTTTTCTTAACCTTTAATAGGAAAATTCTGAGGTATATTCCACACAGTCTTTTAAAGGGTCCCCAGTGATATTGAGCTTCCGGTTGCCCTCAGTGATAACCCACTCATTAAGGCTCCTTCTATTGGCTTTCCTATCTTCCCTGGTCTCTCTTCTCCACACCCTCATTTGCTTCCTGGGATCACCTCCCAACTCTTGGCCAAGAAGCAGTAAATAAATTCTCCCTGCTCTTTCTTTCAGGCAGACAATTCTGGGATGCATTCTAAACAGTTCCTCAAAGGGCCCCTAGAAGGATCAACCCCTAGTGTCCCACTCTTGGATTGGGTTTTCCCCTTCCCACTTCCATGCTTTCTCACAGAAACCTGAATGCAAGTCCTTGTCTCAGGCACTGCTTTTGAGGGAAACCTAGGCAAGACAGTCATTACCAAAAATGGCCCTAGAAAGTAGACCTTCAGTATAGGACTATGGAACTGAATCTTCCACGGTCAGACAGAGATAGGGACCATATAACTGTTGGTGAGTGAGGAGGTAACGACCCCTGGCCTGCAGTAGCATTATAATTACCAAGATGTTGCTGTGGTGGATTGACGTAAGGAGCGAATGGAAGGTGAAGCATTGGCATATGTACTAGCAGTGACACTTGATATGGGGGCCCATAATAAGCGTAACGATTGTGAAATTGTCTGGCTTTATTTAGTAGATTTAGAATCCTTGACAAAAGGAAATTAAGTGCTCAGGTTAGCTAACTAGAAATTCAAGACACACTATGAAAGTCAAAAAGCCTAACTTGCAGAGATTAATCATTGTTGCTAGTTGCCATCAAGTCAGCACCAACTCTCGGCAACCCGTGTACAACAAAACAAAATGTTGCCCGGTTCTGTGCCATCTTCACGATCGTTGGTATGCTCCAGTCCATTGTTGTGACCACTGTGGATTTTGAGTGCATTCCTACATAGAGGGCTCATCTTCCAGCACTTTATCAGACAATATTCTGTTGTGATCTATAAGGTTTTTAAGGCTGATTTTCAGAAGAAGCTCTCTAGGCCTTTCTCCCTAGTCTGTCTTAGTGCGGAAGCTCTGCTGAAACCTGTTCACCATGGTGACCCTGCTTCTATTTGAAATACCAGTGATATAGCTTCCAGCATCATAGCAACATGCAAGCCACCACAGTATGGCAAAGTGACAGATGGATGGTGGCAGAATTTAAACACAACCTTAAATCCTGCAGTCTGTGCTGAAAATCAAGTACAGGATTTAATTGTAAGGGTAGCAGAGCTATAAAGAAAACTGAATGCCTTGCCTCAACAGGTCTCTTATGCCAAAGTCAGGGCCCTGGTGTGGAGACAGTGAGACCTTGAGACATGAGAGAGACTCAACACAGAGCCATGGCAGGAGGCCAGGGCTGAAGGACCTGTTGGCCCTGTTCCCTGTCCCTGAGGATACATGCAGCAGCCCTTGGAACACTCAGAAATAGCTTGGGAACACTATGGCTTCAACTACAAAGCCAGTGGAGGCTCCTATCATCACATTTTGAGTTATATTTAGCAAATATATCATCACCATCATATCCAGAAAAAAATACCCTTAGGCTTCATTATATACAAAAATGTACTCAGTCTATGTATTTTAATTTTTAAGCACTTCAGAAGAACTGAAAAAAAAAGATTAGAAAGAGAAAAGGGCTTTAAAACCATATAGACGAGGGTTCAAATACCAGCTGTGCTGCTTACTGACTGTTTAGCCTCAAGCACATCAGTTTCCACATCTGTAAAATGGCCTGAGTTATTGCGATGTTAGACAGCATAAAGCATGTAAAGTTTCTAGCACAAAGAAAGCATTGTATAATATATATTGTTATCATTTTCACTATGTAACAATCAAGCCATAGCTTTCAAGTGAGCATTGGCAATTTTCCATATTTTATGTTTAGTATAGACCAGGAAAACAATTGAATTTACTTGGTATAGATAGCAATTCTTTTATCTTTTTTTTTTTAATAATTTATTTCATTGTTGTTGTTGAGAATATACACAGCAGAACATACACAAATTCAGCAATTTCTCCATGTATAATTCAGTGACATTGATTACAGTCTTTGAGTTGTGCGATTATTCTTGCCCTTTTCCCAATTGTTGGAGAACGTTTCCAACCCAACCTCCTTATGCTCAGTGGGAGCCGTTTTAATTGTTATTGTCAGGATTAATTAGGCACCAACAACTTCCATCGTCCATGTAGTGATGAAAGGGAGATGGTCATGCCATAAGGTGGGGCCATTTTGTGGTGTTTGCGGGCTCTGCGGCCCTTCATGCAGGGCATCAGGCTTCCGTCTTTCACACAAGGCATTTACCTGTTTTCTTTTGTGTGTGTGGTGAAAAATATAGAAAATAAAACACTCGCCAGTTCAACAATTTCTACATGTACAATTCAGTGGCATTAATTACATTCTTCAAGTTGTACAACCATTATCACTATCTTTTTCCAAGTTATTTCGTCACCATTAACATAAATTCAATGTGCCCTAAGTAAAAACTCCTTCTTCTCCCCGCCATCACACCCTGGTGACCACTAATAACCTTTGGTTTCACATATTTGTTTATTTCATATAAATGAGATCATAGAGTATTTGTCCTTTTGAGACTGACTTATTCTGCTCAGCATGATGTTTTCAAGGTTCATCCATGTCGTGGCATGCATCAGGACTTCATTTCTCTCTATGGTGTGTAATATTCCACTGTACGGATAGACCATGTTTTGTAGACAACGGCATAGTTGTCAGGGGCTGGGGGAAGGGAGGTGGCTCTAATGGGTACAGGGTTTCCCTTTGGGGTGATGAGAATGTTCAGGAACCAGGTAGAGGCGGTGGTTGCACAACATGTTGAATGCCACTGAATTGTCTGCTTTAAAAATGGTTAATTTGAATTTCGCCTCAATTTTTTTTTTAAAAAAAAAGATATTTTCCCCTGAAGTTTTCTTAAAACCAAGTAATAGTTTAGCTTAAATAGTAAAGAATGTCTGCCTTGAGAACTGTGCTCTTTCAAGATCTATCTGTATGGGATCAATTTGACAATAGCAATTGGAAAGGTTAGATGGGAAGCTTAAGGGGCAGTGAGCTTATGTTAATAGGGGAGGAACAACTCAGAAAAGAGGTGTGAGAGTGGTTACACAACTTGAAGAATGGAGTCAACGTCACTGAATTGTACATATAGAAACTATTTATTGGTGTATGTTTTGCTGTGTATATTTTCAACAACAATAACAAAATAAATTTAAAAAATGTAATGTCTCAAAGGGAATCAAGAAAAATAAAAAACTGTGTATATGTTGGGGTTGGGAGTTGGAGGGTGGATGGAAAAGCTCAGCAAATTGTGGGTGACTGAGCTTGGTGAGGGGTCATACTATTCTCTCAATTACTGTATATGTTTGAAAATGCCCACAGTAAAAAAATAAAAAAGCTATTGGCCGTTGTACACCAATGTTCACTGTAGCACTTTGCACAATAGTTAAAAGATGGAAACAACCAAAATGTCCATCAATTCTTTTATGTAATAATTTATATGTAATATGTGAACCAGTTAATCTCATTCTCTAATAACAACAGTAGTACAGAGGAATTATATTAGAAAACTTGATTGAAGGTTTGGTTTAATTTTTATGGCATTAAACTGCTGAAGAATTTGGACTATTAACAGTTTTTAATAATTACTGTGAAAGTTTAAAATTTCCAATTGGCAGCAGTGTTATTTTACTCCTGAGTTTTTATTTCATAGCATAATGTGGAACAGAGATTTGGTTGCTGTCCAGAGAATCTGATGCTGTCGAGAGCTAAATGGGCCAAAAACACCCACTTCTGTTGTAGATCTATGGCAGCAGACTTTGAACTGGCCACTTCATCCTGAATTTTTCTGGGCAATAATAGTACCCAGGAACATGACTGATAAGAAAGTTTGGAGGAGCCATATACAGAGAGTGAGAGATGGTTGCATAATTCAATTCAAAAACCTATTACAAGACACAGATCTAGAGGGGAATGAATCAGTCTTCTCTAGTTTAAAGACTTCCCTTCAGAGAAAACAATCGTAGAATGTTTATATAAGCTTGATCCCTACTGTGATGGTTAAGGTTGTGCGTCAACTTGGCTGGACCATGATTCTCAGTAGTTTGGCAGTCCTGTGATGTTATGATCACTTACATGATGAGATTTGATATAACTGATCACCTCCGTGATGGGATCTGCTGTGAGTGGCCAATCAGTTGAAAGGGAGCTTCCTTGGGCATGTGGCCTGCATTGAATATAAGTAGATAATCTGGCAAGGTTATTGGGCTTTTGCTTGTTCTGGATTCTGCAGCTGGCTCTTGTCTGTCTGACCTCCAGTTCTTGGGACTTGAGCTAGCAGCTTACCTTTGGTCTTGCCTGCCAATCTTGGGATTCATCCATCTTTGTAGCCTGTGAGCAAGAGCCCTGCTCTCTAACCTCCCAATCTTGGGTTTGCCCACCCCGGTGACTACGAGAATCAGGAGGCACCTCTATCCTGACCCACGGACTTGGAACATTGCAGCCTCTACAACCACGTGAGCCATTTCCTTGATATAAATCTCTACATATATACTTACACGCTTTACTGGTTTTTCTTCTCTAGAGAGCCCAGCCTAAGACACTGATTGAGAAAAGTCCTTTCAAAGAAAAGGTGCAATTCAACTACATTCATCACTTACAGGAAAGAGTTTTAAGTATTTAAATATCATTTTAAGTGAATATTTTTCCCACCTAAGAAAGTCAATCCATATCACAACTTATTTAAAAAACAATACTGGTACATTGGAAAAGGATCACAGAGCAAGTGATGGATAGGATATTATAAAAATGCAAAGTCTTTATATTTTTGTATAGAAAACATAGTGCCACTCATTCATTCATTCAGCACATGTTCATAGAATGTCTATTATGCATCAGCATTAGGAACATAAAGACAACACAGTCCTTGCCTTCGAGAACCTCTTAGTCCAACTTTACCTAAGACAAACTGATAAACAAAATATTATCAAACTATCTATATGTATAGGCTGAGTGAAAGAGTGTTGAAAAGAGAAAGCACAAGAGGGAGAGAGAAACAAGCTATAGAGTCTAATTCATTTTTATATATAAAATGTGGGAACAATAAAAGGGATATGCATTAGCCAAAACTAAGAGGGCTTCTTCTCAGAAAACCTGGCTTGCTAATATCCTTAAATAAAATATCTGGTTATATTGCTTTATTAGATTAAGAACTGTGGCATGATTATGAAGGTGTAAAGGAATTTTTCAAATTATTTTGAGAGGAATAAGAGTTGAGGGAAGTATCCATGTATGATGTAAGAGGAGGTAAGAAATTAAAGGCAGTTGTTTCTGTGGCAGTCCTGTTATTTAATTTGCATATTCTGACAGATTAATTGGACAGGGGAGAATATTTGACCAAAGTCCAGCCATTCAGGTTCTCCATCCAGGGAATTGTAAGTGGGGACCCAGTAGTTCCAGTAAACTGAGTGTTTGCCTGTGGGGCCTTTTTCCACCATGTTCTTGAAGAAGCAGAATAATAAAGCAGAGAGAGGAATTGACTTGCTTGAATAGGCAAGCCCAGGAAAAAGAGAAAGAGCACCTTCCTTTGTTCCTGGCAGGTTTCCAAGCCCTGGTTCCAGTCCCAGCTGAGGCTCAGCTGTACTATCTGCCTGTGTTGTGGGAGACAGCCTTACAGCCATCCAATAAAATCCCCCTTTTGACTTAAGCCAGGGTGGATGACTTGTAATAAATAATCCCTGACTACAACACATCTATAAAGTAAGCGGTTAGCAAAAACAAGGGAAACCCTCAATGAGATGTACTCACACAATAGCCACCACAATGCATTCAAATACACCAAAGATCATGGCAGCACAGGATCGTTCATGACGAAACGTTGCCAAATCAACAGCAACAACAACAACACATCATTCCAGCAAGGCTGATCCACCCACTGACCCCCAAACGCCACTTCTAATTCTAAGATTTGCAAGTTTATCCTATCCTTTCAGAGCTCCCCCAACCCCACCCACTTCCCAACTCAAGTCCTTTGCACTCAACAAAATCTCCAATCACTGTAGTTAACATGCCTCAATAACATTCAGATGAACTCCTAGGATGAGATGAAGGCTGGGAATAAGGTTTTATGTCTTCACACTACAGCATCTCACAGATGCACCACAGTGTGAAAAGTCTTTGAAATCTGATGTGTATTTTATACTTACAGTACACTGTAATTCAGACTAGCCACATTTCACATGCTCAATAGTGACATATGGCTAGTAGCTACCATATTGGAAAGCACCACTGCACTAGATTTTGAATCTAGGCTCTGCCACCTCCTAATTCTGTGACAATGAATACCTTACTTAATACATACATTACTTAATCTCTCTAGGCCTCATAAACCAAAAAAAATAAACCCATTGCCGTTGATTCCAACTGCCAACCTTTCAGTTCACAGCCAAGCTCTTAAACACTTCGCCACCAGGGCTCCAGGACTCATAGAGTTAGATATTAAATGATATGTTGTTGTTGTTGTTATTAGGCACCGTCGAGTCAGTTCCAACTCATAGCGACTCTACAGGACAGAGTAGAACTGCCCCATAGAGTTTCCAACAAGTGGCTGGTGGATTGGAACTGCCAACCTTTTGGTTAGCAGCCGAGCTGTTAACCACTACACCATCAGGGTTCTATTAAATGATATATTGCTTGCAAATCTTTTAACATAGTGCCTAGTACATAGGAAGCCCTCAATAAATATTAGCCACTACTTTTATTACAAAATACAATGAGTAAACAGAAGAGATAGTTAAAAATTTCATGCTTTGTTGGCACTCAATAAAATATACATAGGATAAAGTAACAAATTATTAAAAATCTAATTATGACTATTAGAATTTCTGTGTATTTTATAGTAGTTAAGAGCACCAATTTTGGAGCTGATTTAGGGTTCAAATCTTGGTTCTGCCACACACTAGCTATATGAAGTTGGGTAATTAATCACTTGATACTTCAGTGTGTTCATCTATAAAATGGGAATGTAATGGTATCTACTTCATACTATTGTGGTGGGGATCACATGAGTTAGTAGACATAAAGCATATATAACAGGGGCCACCACATAGTAAAGATAAGCAGTAGTGATTATCATCATCTCTATTATTATTATCATTATTGCTATTGCTATTGTTATTCTATATTCTATAGGGTTGCAATGAGTTGGAATTGACTCAGTGGCAACGGGTTTGGTTTTTTTGTTGTTGTTGTTATTCTACCATCCCAAACAGTTGATGGCATTGTAATTATTGGATCTCTGGTCCTCTGCTTTCACTAAATACATGCTATTAGTTGACCCAAAAAAATTCCATTATTCACGTAACCATGAATTTTCTCCACTCAATATACAGAGCCACACAAGGTCAAAATAATTAGAACAGACTAATTAGAAACAACCAGTTTATAAACATCACAATTCAATTTACAATTATAAATGCTGAGAAATAGAACTACGATGCTAGGGACTGAGCATATAAAATGAACAATAACCAAATGTTGTCTATTGGCCCTGAACATTGCCTGTTCCCCTCTCCGCTCTACCTCATTGACAAGGGCTGGAAGCCTGGGAACTCGAAGTCACATACTGAATTGCCAGCAGGTTACTAGATATGGTTTAGTTTATTATAGAGCAAAATGGCAGAGTCTGCTTGAAATTAAAAGTAAAGAACTTTTATTGGGAGGCAGAGCAATTTGCAAATTGGGGAGAATCACAAGGTCCAGAGGGTTCTGAACTGAGTGATCCAAGGAAGAGACAGTTCAGAGAGTTTTTATAAGAAAACACAAGAAATTTCAGTAAAAAATTCAGTGATTGGGGGGGACGGAGCCGACATGTTGCCATAAACAGATGCATCATGCTGTCCCTCTACAGCAAAGACCAGAAAAATTAAGTAAAACAGATACAAACATCAATCCCGGAACCCTAAGCATCAAATGAAAGGATAAAGGAATAGATCAAACACCAAATGGGAGAAGAAACTAAAGGAAAACAGAGATGAGGAGAGATAAGGAGTGGAAGTCCCCTGCCAACTAACATGGCACAGCGTCGCCATCTTGGAACACAGCCAGCAATGACTTCAGACAGGAAGGCAACTTCACCAAGCTCCCAGCAGGAGACAGAGCACCCCGTAACCAGAGAAAAATGCTTTCCCACTTCTCACCCTTCTGCCTCGTACACCACCTTCACCCCTTCTCACCAGGCCACACTGAGCCACCTTGGCTAGACAGACACCAGCCCACTGCCACTCCGGATCTGCCCCACTCCCACCCAATGGCTCCCACTACAGATTTTTTCCTTTTCTTTCTTCCTCTTTTTTTTTTCTTTTTCTTCTTTTTATTTCTATCTGCCATCTAGCCTTGTACACCACATCCCCCCCCCACTTCCTGTTGGCCCCCAGGTCAGCCCTGCCCCCATCGGCAGGCTACCCTTTTTTTTCCCTCTTTCTCTTTTCTTTCTGCCCCCCACTAGCCCTGGACTCCACCCTCCTTTCTTCTGGCAACTGCCATGCCGAGTTGATGAAGATCTGACTCTTTGAAACCTAGGAGGCCATGACCCCACTCTTTAAGATCCAGCAGATCGTGGTTCCACCCTTTGAGATCCAAGAGGTTGTGACTCTACCCTTTGAGACTGAGGCAGCTCTTCTTTCTACACTCCTTGTCTCTTCAGCTTCTGCTTCCTGGTTCCTTGGCCTCTTGGTCCAGGCCAGTGTCTGCCCATCTCAGGCAAGTGTTCCAAAGCTCTTTAGCTCTACAGACAAGTGCCTAGAGGCACCCCACTCTGCCAGTAAACCTCAGCTGGAAGGCACTCAGTTCTCTTGCTCCATGGGTTGCCAAGCCTAGCTCCACGAATAAGTGCCTAAAGGCACCCTACTCCACCAAGAAGCCTCCTACCCAAAGGCAATCAGCTTTCTTGCTCAGTGGGTTGGCTCCCGCACTGTCTCGCACTGGTCTCCTGGTTCTGCTGCTGTTTCTCATTTGCTGCATCTCACCGTCTGCGCTGTCTCTGGTGTTACAGATCTTCTCACCTCCTAATCAGCCCACACCAGAATTGTCTTTGATGTCCATAATTCCACCAACAGCCTCTTCAAGACAATGTAGGCTTTTACTGTTAGACACTTTAAAACTCTTCCAGCCTCTACGCATTCAGTTTCAAAACCACTTCCACATTTTAGGTGTCTTTTAGAGCAGCACCCTACTACTGGTACCAAACTTTGTTTTAGTTATCTAGTGCTGCTATAACAGAAATACCACAAGTGGATGGCTTTAACAAACAAATATTTTTCTCTCTCACTGTTTAGGAGGCTAAAGGTCCAAATTCAGGGCACCTGCTTCCAGGAAAATCTTTCTCTCTCTGTCAGTTCTGGGGAAAGTTCCTTGTCATCAATCTTCCACTGATCTAGGAGCTTCTCAGTGCAGGAACCCCGAGTCCAAAGGATGCATTCTACTCCTGGCTCTTTTTGTTTGGTGGTACTGAGGTCCCTCTACTCTCTGCTTGGATTCTCTGTTTTATATCTCAAAAGAGACTGACTCAAGATAAAACCTAATCCTGTATATTAAATCCTGCCTCATTAACATAACTGCCTCTAACCCAGCCTCACTAACATCATAAAGGTTAGGATTTACAACACATAAGATAATCACATCAGATCACAAAATGGTAGACAATCACACAATACTGGAAATCTTGCCGTAGGCAACTTGACACATATTTTTGAGGGACACAATTCCATCCATAACAGACCCCAAAAGAAAGTCACCAAGAAATATCATAATCACACTTGCCAAAACTAAAGACCAAGAAAGAATTCTGAGAACAGCTCTAGAAAAATGAAAAGTCACTTTCAAAAGGGAAACAATAAGACTAAGCTCTGATTACTCAGCAGAAACCAGGCAGGCAAGAAGGCAATGGGATAAGATATAAAGCCTTGAAAGAAAAAAAACTGCAAACCAAGAATAATATATCCTGTAAAATTCTCTCTCTCAAAGAGTATGGAGGAATTAGGACATTTCCAGATAAACAGAAATTTATTAGTAAAAACCAAACCAAAATTAGAAGATATATTAAAGGGAGTCCTTTGGTAAAAGAACCAACAACATCAGACAACAACTGGAGTCTAGGACACAGGAAAGCATCAGCCAGATACCTACCTAGGTAAAGAACTCTCCATTATAAAGCAAAGCTAAAAGACTCAAAATAAGGAAAGAGAGACATCAAATCGTAAATGATGACAATGTCAAAAAAAATAAAAGGGAGAATAAATAGTGTAGGTATAGAACTTTCAAATGGAGACCAAGTCAGGACAATATCAAGTAATAAAAGACTGGTTCAAACTGGGAATATAAGGGAAAATTTAAAGGTAGCCACAAAGAAAGTTAATTAACAAACCTACTCATCAGAATAAAAAAGAATATAAAGTCTCAGCAAATGCAAATCTATAATAACAAAAGAAAGGAAAGAAAATCCACAAACAAAAGAAACTCAGCACAAGAAAGTAAGAGCAACAAAGAAAACGTCAGCATCACAAAAAAAAAAAAAAAATACCACAACAACATGAGAACAATAAAGCCACACCTACTGATAATCACACTGAATGTAAATGGCTTAAATGCACCCATAAAGAGACAGAGAGTGGCAGAATGGATTAAAAAGGTGTGACCCATCAACATGCTGTCTACAAGAGACACACCTTAGACACAAAGATATAAACATTAAAAATCAAAGGGTGGAAAAAATATTTCAACCAAACAGCCATCAAAAAAGGACAGGAATGGCAATACTAATCTTAAATAAAATAGACTGTAAGACAAAATCAAGCATAAAGAACAAGGAAGGACATTATATAATGATTAAAAGGACAATAGACCAAGAAGACATAAGCTTAATAAATACCTATGCAACCAACAACAAGGCTCCAAAATACATAGAATAAAGTCTAACAGCACTGAAAAGAGAAACAGACACCTCCACCATAATAGTAGGAGACTTCAACACACCACTCTTGGTAAAGGACAGAACATCTAGAAAGAAACTCAACAAAGATACAGAAGATCTAAAGGCCATAATCAACCAACTTGAACTCATAGACATATATAGAACACTCCACCCAATAGCAGCAAAGTATACATTCTTTTCCAGTGCACTTGGAACATTCTCCAGAATAGACCACATTTTAGGCCACAAAGCAACCCTCAATAAAATTCAAAACATCAAAATAATACAAAGCATTCTCTGATCACAATGCCATAAAAGTAGAAGTCAATAACAGGAAGAGCAAGGAAAAAAATCAAATACATGGAAACTGAATAACACCTTGCTTAAAAACAACTGGGTAATAGAAGAAATCAAAGAGGTAATAAAAAAATTCCTAGAATCAAATGAGAATGAAAACATGTCATACCAAAACCTTTGGGACACAGCAAAGGCAGTGCTCAGAGGTCAATTTATAGCAATAAGTGCATAAATCAAAAAAGAAGAATGGATCAAAACCAAAACATTAGCCCTACAACTCAAACAAATAGAAAGACAACAGCGAAAGGAGCCCACAGCCACCAGGAGAAAGGAAATAATACAGATTAGAGCAGAAATAAATGAAATAGAGAACAGAAAAACAATAGAAAGAATCAACAAGACCAAAAGTTGGTTCTTGGAAAAAACTAACAAAATCGATAAACCATTGGCCAAACTGACAAAAGAAAAACAGGCAAGGAAGCAAATAACCCAAATAAGATGATATGGTGACTCCTTAAAAAGCTAGATATAGAAATACCATACGATCCAGCAGTCCCACTCCTAGGAATATATCCTAGAGAAACAGGAACTGTCCCGTGAATAGACATATGCACACCCACATTCATTGCAGCATTATTCACAATAGCAAAAAGATGGGAACAACTCAAGTGCCCACCAATAAATGAATGGATAAACAAATTATGGTACCTACTCACAATGGAATACTACGCAAAAATAAAGAACAATGTTGAATACGCAAAACATCTCACAACATGGCTGAATCTAGAAGGCATTATGCTGAGTGAAATAAGTCAATCACAGAAAAGGATAAATATTGTATGAGACTACTATTATAAAAACTCAACAGAAGTTTACACACAGGAAAAAAAAACACTCTTTGATGGGTACAAGGGAGGGGAAGAGTGGGGAGAGTAATTCACTAACTAGATAGTAGACAAGTGTTAACTTTGGCGAAGAGAAAAACAACACACAATATAGGGGAAGTCAGCACAACTTGACCAAGGCAAAGTCATAGACACTTCCTAGAGACATCCAAACACCTTGAGGAACCAAATTACTGGGGCTTATAGCTGGGGACCACGGTCTCAGGGGACATGTAGGCCAATTGACATAACATAGTTCATAAAAAAAAATGTTGTACATCCTACTTTAGTGAGTAGTGTCTGGGGTCTTAAAAACTAAAGAGCAGCCATCTAAGATACAGCCATTGGTCCCATCACATTAGGAGCAAAGGAGAACGAAGAAAATGAAAGACATAAGAAAATATTAGTGCAAAGGACTAATGGACCACATAAACCACAGCTGCCACAAGCCTAAGCCCAGAAGAACTAGATGTTGCCCAGCTATAACACAGACTTCTCTGAGAGGAATCACAATAGAGGGTCCTGGACAGAGCGGGAGAAAAATGTAGAACAAAATTCAAATTCATGAAAAAAGACCAAACTTACTAGTCTGACAGAGACTGGAGGAACCCACAAGACTATGCCTCCAGACACCCTCTTAACTCGGGATGGAAGCCACTCCTAAAGTCCACCTTTCAGCCAAAGATTAGACAACATGCTTATAAAACAAAAAATAACACACGTGAGTAATGTGCTTCTTAGTTCAGTCAAGTATAGGAGACCAATTGGGTAACACCTGCTGTCTTAGTCATCTAGTGTTGCTATAACAGAAATACCACAAGTGGATGGCTTTAACAAAGAGAAATTTGTTTTCTCACAGTCTGGTAGGCTACAAGTCCAGATTCAGGGCAGCGGCTGCAGGAGAAGGCTATCTCTCTCTGTTGCCTCTGGAGGAAGATCATTGTGTTGCATCAGTCTTCCCTTGGTCCGGGAGCATCTCAGCACAGGAACTTCAGGTCCGAAGGATGTGCTCTGCTCCCGGTACTGCTTTCTTGGTGGTATGAGGTTCCCATGTGTCTCTGCTCACTTTTCTCTTTTATATCTCAAAAGAGATTGGCTTAAGACACTATCTAATCTTGTAGACCTCATCAGTATAACTACTGCTAATCCATCGTATTACATCATAGTGACAAGAGTTTACAACACATAAGGAAATCACATCAGATTACAAAATGGTACACAATCATACAATACTGGGAATCACGACCCAGCCAAGTTGTCAGATATTTTGGGGGAACACAATTCAATCCATGACACCTGCCCAAAAGCAAAGATGAGAAGGCAGGAAGAGACAGGAAAACTGGAAAAATGGACACAGAGAACTCATGGTGGAAAGGGAAAGGTGGAGAGAACTGACACAATGTGGTGATTGCAACCAATGTCACAAAACAATTTATGTATAAAATTTTGAATGAGGAAAAAAAAAAAAGAAATGTCCATCAAATCTAGCCAAGAAAATAAAGAGAAAAATAAATTCAGTGATTTGTGGACATTTAGGTAATGGTTACAAAATTGGGTGAGGCTATATCTGATTGGTTGACATTTAGGCAATGGTTACAAAATTGGGAGAGAAGACATTTGACTGGTAGGAGATTACATACATTTCTAAAAAAAAAAAAAAA
>NW_004444041.1:9162372-9165950 GCF_000243295.1 Trichechus manatus latirostris | reverse complement strand
AATTCACTCAGCATAATGCCCTCCAGATTCCTCCATATTATGTTTCACGGCTTCAACGTTGTTCTTTATGGTTGCATAGTATTCCTTTGTGTGGAAATACCATCATTTGTTTATCCATTTGTCTGTTGATGGGCACCTAGGTTGCTTCCATCTTTTTTGCTATCATGAACAGTGCTGCAATGAACATGTGTATGCATATATCTATTCCTGTGATGGCTCTTATTTTTCTAGGATATATTCCAAGGAGCGGGATAGCTGGATCATATGGTACATCTATTTCTAGCTTTTTAAGGAAGTGCCAAATCAATTTCCAAAGTGGTTGTACTATTTTACATTCCCACCAACAGTGTATAAGTGTTCCAGTCTCTCCATAACCTCTCCAGCATTTATTATTTTGTGTTTTTTGGATTAATGCTAGCCTCATTGGGTTGAGATGGTATCTCATTGTAGTTTTGATTCACATTTCTCTAATGGCAATGATCATGAGCATTTCTTCAGGTGTCTGTTAGCCACCTGAATATCTTCTTTGGTGAAGTGCCTGTTTATATCCTTTGCCCATTTTTTAATTGGGTTATTTGTCTTTTCATTGTTGAGATTTTGCTCTATCTTGTATATTTTGGAGATTAGACACTGATTGGATTTGTCATAGCCAAAAATGTTTTCCCAGTCTGTTGGTTGTCTTTGTATTCTTTTGGTGAAGTCTTTTGATGAGCATAAGTGTTTGATTTTTAGGAGCTCCCAGTTATTTCGTCTCTTTTCCGGTTCTTGTGCATTGTTAGTTATGGTTCGTATTCTGTTTATGCCATGTATAGTGCTCCCAGCGTTGTCCCTATTTTTTCTTCCTTGATCTTTATCATTTTCAATTTGATATTTAGGTCTTTGATCCATTTTGAGGTAGTCTGTGCACGGTGTGAGGTAGGGGTCTTGTTTCAGTCTTTTGCAGACAGATATCCAGTTATGCCAGCACCATTTGTTAAAGAGACTGTCTTTTCCCCAATTAACGGACTTCAGGCCTTTGTCAAATATTAGCTGCTCATAGGTGGATGAGTTTATGTCTGGATTCTCAATTCTGATCCATTGGTCTATGTATCTGTTGTTGTACCAGTACTAGGCTGTTCTGACTACTGTGGAGGTATAATAAGTTCTAAAATCAGGTAGTGTGAGGCTTCCCACTTTGTTTTTCTTCAGTAATGCTTTACTTATCCGGGGCCATTTCCCTTTCCATATGAAGTTGGTGATTTTTTTCTTCTTCTCATTAAAAAATGCCATTGGAATTTGGATCAGGATTGCATTGTATCTGTACATCGCTTTGGGTAGAACTAACATTTTCGCAATGCTGAGTCTTCCTATCCATGAGCAAGGTATGTTTTTCCACTTATGCAGGTCTCTTTTAGTTTCTTGCAGTAGTGTCTTGTAGTTTTCATTTTATAGGTACTTTTACGTCTCTAGTTAGATTTATTCCTAAGTATTTTATCTTCTTGGGGGATATTGTAAATAGTATTGATTTGGTGATTTCCTCTTTGAAGTTCTCTTTGTTGGTGTACACGAATCCAACTGATTTTTGTATGTTTATCTTGTATCTTGAAACTTTGCTGAAATCTTCTATTAGTTCCAGTAGTTTTCTTGTGGATTCTTTGAGGTTTCTGTGTATAAGATCATATCATCTGCAAATAGAGATACTTTGACTTCTTCCCTACCTATTTGGATGCCCTTTATTTCTTTTTCTAGCCTAATTGCTCTGGCTAGGACCTCCAGCACAATGTTGAATAATAGTGGTGATAGAGGGCATCCTTGTCTGGTTCCCATTCTCAAGGGGAATGCTTTCAAATTCTCTCCATTTAGGATGATGCTGACTGTTGGCTTTGTATAAATGCCCTTAATTATGTAAAGGAATTTTCCTTCTATTCCTATTTTATTGAGAGTTTTTACCATGAATGGGTGTTGGACTTTGTCAAATGCCTTTTCTGCATTGATTCATAAGATCATGTTGTTCTTGTCTTTTGTTTTATTTATGTGATGGATTACATTGTTTTTCTAATGTTGAACCATCCCTGCATACCTGGTATAAATCACCTTCGATCATGGTGAATGATTTTTTTGATATGTTGCTGAATTCTATTGGCTAGAATTTTGTTGAGGATTTTTGCGTCAATATTCATGAGGGCTATTGGTCTGTAATTTTCCTTTTTTGTGGTGTCTTTACCTGGTTTTGGTATCAGGGTTATGCTGGCTTCATAGAATGAGTTTGGGAGTATTCTGTCCTATTCTATGCTCTGAAATGCCTTTAATAGTAATGGTGTTAACCCTTCTTTGAAAGTTTGGCAGAATTCTCCAGTGAAGCCATCTAGGCCAGGGCTTTTTTTTGTTGGGAATTTTTTAATTGCAATATCTTCTTTTGTTATGGGTTTATTTAGTTGTTCAACCTCTGCTTGTGTTAGTTTAGGTAGGTAGTGAGTTTCTAGAAATTTGTCCATTTCCTCTACGTTTTCAAATTTGTTAGAGTACAATTTTTTATAGTATTCTGTTATGATTCTTTTAATTTCAGTTGGGTCTGTTGTGATATTACCCACCTCATTTCTCATATGGGTTATTTGCTTCCTCTCCTGTTTTTCTTTTGTCAGTTTGGCCAATGGTTTATCAATTTTGTTGATCTTTTCAAAGGACCAGCTTTTGGTCTTGATAACTTTTTCAATTGTTTTTCTATTCTCAACTTCATTTAATTCAGCTCTAATTTTTATTATTTGCTTTCTTCTGGCACCCAAGGGCTTCTTTTGCTGCTCTCTTTCTACTTGTTCCAGCTGTAGCATTAATGTGTTGATTTTGGCCCTTTTTTCTTTTTGGATGTGTACATTTATTGCTATAAATTGACCTCCTAGCACTGCTTTTGCTGTGTCCCAAAGGTTCTGGTAGGATATGTTTTCATTCACATTTGATTCTATGAATTTCTTTATTCCATCCTTAATTTCTTCTATAACCCAGTAGATTTTGCACAAGATATTGTTCAGTTTCCATGTGTTTCATTTTTTTTTCCTTCCTTTTTCTGTTATTGATTTCTACTTTTATGGCTTTATGGTCAGAAAAGATGCTTTGTAATATTTGGATGCTTTGGATTTTGTTAAGCTTGCTTTATGGCCTAATATTTGGTCTATTCTGGAGAATGTTCCATGTACATTGGAAAAGAAAGTAAATACTTATTATAGTTATGTCCTGGTGTATTGACCCTTTAATCATTATATAGTGTCCTTCCTTATCATTTGTGGTGGATTTTACTTTAAAGTATATTTTGTCAGAGATTAATATTGCCACTTCTGCTCTTTTTTGAGTGTTCTTTGCTTGATATACTTTTTTCTGTCCTTTCAGTTTTGTTTATGTCTTTAAGTCTAAGGTGTGTCTCTTGTAGGCAGCACACAGACGAATCATGTTTTTTTAATCCAATCCACCACTCTCTGTCTCTTTATTGGTGCCTTTAGTCCATTTACATTCAGAGTAATTATTGATAGGTATGAGTTTACTGCTGTCATTTTGATGTCTTTTTTTGTGTGTTGTTGACAGTTTCTTTGTTCCACTTAATTTTCTGT
>NW_004444041.1:9159472-9160568 GCF_000243295.1 Trichechus manatus latirostris | reverse complement strand
ATAGCTGAAACAGTTGAAGTTAGACTTCAGGTATATACCCTGTTGTACAGCGGTAATGAGGGCCTATGCTGTGGAAATGGGCCCACGCAAGTCTCTGCAGGGGGAAAGGCACTCAAAGTCCATGGATCCCTTATGCCTATGCCTAGGCAAAGGAGCTGTGCCTACCCTGAGTCCCTGGCTTAGGGGAGCCAGCAGATTATTTTTCCCCCTGTTTGTGCATTTGTTCCCTCTCCAAGGCCAGGAGAATGGCTCAGGGCCCATGACGGGTCCTACTTCTGGCCCAGGGGACTCAGCAGTCCCTGTAGCCATCCTGAATGCAGTGCAGAGCAGGGAGCAGGGAGGTAAATGGGAGAGAGGTTTTTCCCTAAGGGGGGTGTTTCTGATCTGTGCGGTAGGCCTGACACAAATACTTATCTTTTGCTGATCGAGATCAAGGGCTGTTTTTCCCTGGTTCTGGATGGACGAGTAGACTCTGTGCCACTGGGTCTCTCCTGGTGTGGAAAACACCTCCTGAGCGCTGCTGCTTGTCTGCCTCACCACTCACCCCCAAGCTGATCCAGGCTGAAGGGCTCTGGCTCCCACAGGGTCAGGTCTGGCAACTCCTCACTGCTTCCGAAATGTCTGTCCCTTCCCCTGACACTCAGTCTGATTCCTGAACTTTGCCTTTGATGTTCAGGAACCCTAGATTGTCATCTATAATCAATTCACTTGTTTTTTCGGGTCTTTATTGTAAGAAGGACCACCGGAAGTGTCTGACTACCGTGCCATCTTGGCCCCACCTCCCTAAAAAAAATTTTTAAGGTACAAAGTCATCATTAAATAGGGTACATCTGGCCTCTAAACAACCATGGGACCCTCCTTGCATGACTGCAGGGAAGACATGGGTATGTCTAAGGTTTATCTTTAGTGAGCATCTGCTCTGAGAATTGTTTTCGAACCAGTTTTTTGAGCAGGGTGTATTCTTTATTTTTTTTTTTTTTTTAATATTTTATTGTACTTCAGGTGAAGGCTTACAGAACATAGTTTCTCATGAAACAGTAGTACACATGTTGTTTTATTGCATTGGTTAACAACCCCACAACATATTAACCCTCTA
>NW_004444041.1:9139336-9151562 GCF_000243295.1 Trichechus manatus latirostris | reverse complement strand
AGAAGGCGTAGAGGTATACAACGCCTGGTATTCAGGGATCAGAAAGAGAAGGAAGATATAAAGAGACGAGAAACTGAGCAATGAAGAAAGACAAAAAGGGAAAAAGAGGGAAAAGAAAACAAAACAAATTAAAAAAAAAAAAACAAGAAAGACCCCCCCAAAAAACAGGAAAAAAAACAACAATGAAAAAAGAAATGCCCTCAGGAATCACTTTGCAAGTCTTTGGAAGCTGAAGGGAAGTTCCTTGCAGGGTGTATTCTTAAGCAAGCAAGTGAAATCACATTGTTCATTAAAATTGTTTACCAAGTAATTTTCTCAGGGTACAGTAGAGAGAGAAATGACAGGCTGCATTTTTGATGCAGAAGTTACTTTTGATTCAAAATGGAGTTTTAGCCTCAGACCTTAGCATAGCCATCACCTCATGTCTGGAGTTCTAAGTTAATCTGGGGTGCTCTTACTCAGTTTCCACCAATAAGATACACTCAGGAAAGATTCAGAAGGCAAAAAGAGGGTAGAATTCTTCCTCCGATAGCTTTAGCAGACATGTGAAATTCACGTGTGAGTTTTTAATAATAGCTTCCATGTTCCCTTGAAATTCACTCCTGTTAGGGTTGCAGGGGAGCTAAGAGGTGACCAGAAGTTTCTTGTCGGTTCCTGATCTCTGGATAGCATCAGTATCTCTCTGGCCCTCTTGCTGGACCATAGCTGTGGTTGTACTCTTAACTTTTGTTCCTTGAACGATCTCAGTGATTTTATAGGTGCCTTATTCCCCACATTAACTCTCTTTCTGTTTGAAATACCTAGCATATTTCTGTTTTCCTGACTGAACTCTGACTGATATCCTTGCTTTCCTCTGAAAATTGATCTTGATCCCCAAATCTAGCTGATACCTCTAGCAGATGCAAGTTGTAAAATGAAAGGAATTGACTTTAAAAATCTTAATTTATTGGCAAAATTTATAGTCCACAATCATAACAAGAACAATGAAAATCAGAAGTCATTGTCATTTCTGAATGGCAAAGTAAATAACTCTTTACTAGAAATCTAGTTTTGATTGCTCTCCCCCTGCCTCAGAGACTCAACCTAAAACCATCTAATGCCATAGCCCGTGCTCTTAACAATGAGATTTTATCTACCACATTGTACTATAATTGAGAAATAGTGTGGCCATTGGGGAGCTAGACTTGAGCAATATTGACACCTATGCTCAGACTCCAGCATCTATGCCATCACCATGGAGAGATACCAGCATATCCCATAATTACTCTATTTAAAACTTGCTTCCTTGACCACAGAAGACACTAGTGATGAATTAGCATGATCATTCCCAATGCTGGGAATAAAGAGGTTAGTGCTGAAAGAATTCATGGGTTCAAAATAAGGCTAAGTGAGTCTGAGGTGGAATTTACTTGATCATTGATTGAAATGAATATGTGGTAACTGTGATTCCCAGCAATCATCCTGAAAACCATGCAACACAGGTAAGTTTTGTTTCCATCTCTTTAGCAAAACTTAGCTAAAAATATCCTAAGATTTTCACTCACCCAGGAAAGAGTCCAGGGGTGGGGCTCTTATCTAGAGAACTAGGTTGAAGGAAGATGCAGTCAAAGCCTATCTTGCTAAGCTCCTTCTGCTAATGAGACACAAAGCAGATGGGTAAAGCAGCTGGGATTAGAACAGAATGTTCTTTGAGGCTTTAGATTCTGTTTCCACAGCAACATCATACCTGGTGAAAAGCACCCTTGTGATCAAGCCCAGCATGTCTGTCTCCATAACAACATGATCATGGCAACTTGGCTATGATTCCTCCCTCATCCTCCTCTCCAGTGACCACAGTAACAATGCCACAATATTCAGACAGACAAATGTCCACCTCTGAACTCCTTTGATGGCTGTCTTAGGTCAGGCTGCCCAGACACACACCCTAAGATGAGGATTTATGTACAAGTGATTCATTAAAGAAGTGCTCCAAGGGAAACAACGAAAGAAGTGGGGGAAGCATGACAGGAAAGGAGAGAGTCAAGCAGCAATGTTACCCCAGGCAACATCCTGCAGAGTGTAGATTCAGCCTGATCCCATGAGGAAACTTGGAGTATAAATTACACCCAAAGCTGCATGCACCTATCAGTCATCAGTTAACTGCTACCCCAAGGGTATGTAAATTCCCATGTACTTTCAGCTTTCTACCTTTTTGGAAAACTAGGCTCCACAAGCTAGATGGTTCCAAAGAAGAGCTTCAGGTAATGACTTTAGTAAACTCACCAAAACCAGGTGGTGCACTAAGATGGAAAAATGATATCCAAAGGGATTGGATCAGAGTCGCACCATTATCCACTACATTGGAGAAGACTGGGGAACAGTAGGGAGATACTGGTAGATGTAAAAGGTATGTTTGTAATATCTCCTTTCTCACACTTCTCCGACAGTGTTTGCCTAGAGTTATCCAGGCTGGCTCTAAATACCAAGGTCAACTGGTAATTACTGATCACCAACAACGTGCCTAGCGCAGGAGTGAGCATCAAGCAAACGGACACATTGTCCCTGTAAAGTTTGAGAGATGAGACTTATGTAACCTAGCAAGGCAGTATGTTTTATGCAAGAAGCAGGAAATTAGGATTGCACATCTTTCTGGCATGGCCTCAAAGATGATCACTTCATGAGGACATTAAAGACAGGATTCAAATATCAGAAAAAAAGTTGAAAAACATGTCCCCCCAACCCTGACATTTAGGACTGAGTTTGATCTTGCCCTATTCCTTACTTTCTATGCAATTTTAGACAAGTTTATTAACATCTTTTGATATCATAGTTTTCTTCTGTAAAATGGGAACAATAAAACTTACCCTGGGCTTCTGCTTCTGGGAAGATGGAGTAGACATAATTTTCCCTATTCCTCTCTCTAAGTAAAATTAAAAATCTTAACATTATATGTAAAATAGGCATAAGAAGACTCTGAAAGTTGGAGAGAGGAAGGCAGACTGGTGATTTCCCTGGGTTTGCTTTTTGCCTCATATATCCCAGACTTGGAGTTAAAGAAGCTAAAAATGTGGAAACACCAATGGGCACAGACCCCTCTCCCCTCAAAAAAAGGCTGTTCTTTCTAGACAAACGACCAGGAAAGGAGCAACGTAACAAAACAGAAAACTTTTAGGCAATAACTGTTCTGCTCCAGCTAAATGCCACAGAAAATACTGTGGCCTCACCACCATCATGCCAGAAGTCCCAGTAGAGAGTCAAGACTTCCACCCTTGCAAGGTTCTAATGAGCCACACCAACATCCCTGCCTGGATAGTATGCAGAGAGGCTCAAGTAGGGAGCCTGGACTTTCATCACTGCTAGCCAGTAAAAACCCTCATCACCACCACCACCACTGCAGTGTCAGTGAAGACAATGGGGAACACCTAAACTTCCAGCTCCACTCAGCAGTACAAAGTGCTGTTCTCCCTCCCCACTGGGGTGTTATCAGTGAAGACCTAGTAGAGAG
The DNA here is from genome assembly GCF_000243295.1 of Trichechus manatus latirostris. Taxonomy (NCBI): domain Eukaryota; kingdom Metazoa; phylum Chordata; class Mammalia; order Sirenia; family Trichechidae; genus Trichechus; species Trichechus manatus. The sequence goes on along the minus strand of NW_004444041.1, from coordinate 9,148,078 downwards.
TCAGGACACCTCATCATTACGTCAGTGGAGACCACATGTGGAGATGGAAGTCCCACCCATATCCCACAGTATTGAGGAGCTCTTTCCTTGGGTGTCAGTGGAGGCAAGGTGGACAAACTGGACTTTGATGTCACCCTAGCAGTAATGAGGCAGCATTCCCATTTCCTGACAGAGCTTTGTCAAAAAAAAAAAACCAGAATGTTTAAGTAAGATCTGGAGTTTTGTAACATAATACAATAATGTTCATGTTTCAATTGAAAATCACTCATGATATCAAGAAACAGACAGATCTCAAACTACATGAAAGAAGGCAGTCAATAGATGTCAACACTGAGATGACAGAGATGTTAGAATTATCTAACAAAGATTTTAAAGCAGCCATCATAAAAGTGTCTCAATGAGTAATTATGAACATGCGTAAAACAAAGGCATGTTTGCCTCAACAAAGAAAGAAAAACTCTCAGCAAAGAAATAAAAGATATAAAGAAAGAAGTAAATGGAAATTTTAAAACTGAAGAATACAATAACTAAAATAAAAAGTTTAGTGGGTAGAGTCACAACAGAATGGAGAGGACAGAGAAAATAATTAATGAACTGGAAGATAGGAGAATAGAAATTACCCAAATCTGAACAACAGAGATAAAATAGACTGAAAAAAATGAACAGAGATTCATTGATTTGTGGGAATATAACAAAAAAAAATCTAACATTCCTGCCATTAGAGTCCAAGAAGGAGAGATGAAAGAAGGGATGAAAAAGTACTTAAAGTATTTGCTGAAAACATCTCAAATTTGACAAGAGACATAAACCTACAGATTCAAAAAGCTGGAAAACCCCAAATACGATAAACCTAAAGAAATCTACACTAAGACACATCATGATTAAACTTATGAAAACTAAAGACAAAGAAAAAAATCTTAAAAGCCGCCAGAGAAAAATGATACCTATAGGGGAACCCCAACGATAATGACAGTGGATTTCTCATAAGAAACTATGGAAGATAGAAGGAGATGGCACAGTATTTTACAGGTGTTGAGAGAAAAAATTGTTAACCCAGGATCCTGTACCCAGTGAAAATATCCTTCAGAAATTAAGGGAATCGAGACATTTTAAGATGAAGGAAAACTAAGGGAATTTGTTGCCAGACATTCACAGATGGAGAAAAACTAAGAATTTGTTACTAGCAGACTTACCCTAAAAGAATAGCCAAAGAAAGTTCTCTAAGCTGAAAGAAAAAATAAAAGAGGGCTCTTGGAATATCAGAAAGGAAGAAAGAATACGGTAAATATATATATATATATGGCTAAATACAATAAACTGAGTTTTCTAAAAAATTTCACAGTGAAAGCAAAAAATAATAGCATCGTCTGGCATGGTTCTTAACATAGGAAGAGGCTATTACAAATGAGGGAGGGTAAAGAGATGCAAAAAAGAAGCCCTGTTGACACAGATGTTAAGTGCTTGGTTGCTACAAAAAGGTCAGAGCGGTTCAAACCCACCAGCCACTCCACAAGAGAAAGATGTGGCAGTCTGCTTCCGTGAAGATTACAACTTTGGAAATGCTATGGGGCAGTTATACTCTGTCGTATAGGGTCACTATGAGTTGGAATTGACTCGATGGTAATCGGTTTTTTTAAAGAGATGTAAAGGGAGGTAAGATTTTTCCACTTACTCGCACTGGTGAAATAAGCCCAGTATACTGCAACAAATTATGTATACATAATGTAATGCATTTACTTTACTTTTTTTTTTTCTAGGTTATTAAGGAGGAAACTTAGATTATGAATTTTCCTCTTTTTTAATGGATAATTCTTATAGCACTTCATGCTATGAATTTCTCTCCAAGGACCGCTTTAGAACATTTTCATTAACATAAGGAACACTCATATTGTCTTCTTATACCCACACCCATTTCCCTCCAACATCCATTCCCTCCTTAACATCTGGCAACCACTAATCTAATCTGTTTTCCATTTCTAGAATTTTATCATTTCAAGAATGTTACATAAATGGAATCATACAGTATGTGACTTGGGACTGGATTTTTTTCACCCAGCATGATTCTTTGGAGAGTGCTACAGGTTGTTGCATATAGCAATAGTTTGTTTCTTTTTATTGCTGAGTAGTATGAGATGACATGTATGTACCACAGCTTTTTAACCATTTACTTGCTGAAAGGTATCTGAGTTGTTTCCAGTTTTTGCCTATTATGAATAAAACTATAAAAAAATCCATGTACAGGTATTTATGTGAGTATAAGTCTTCATTTCTCTGGGATATTTCTATATTAGTCTGAGATTAAAATATTTTATATCTTTGCTCTTTTTTTTTTTCCTTGTACTGTCAGTTTCTGAGAATCGTGTGTTAAAAATCTTCAAGGTAAAAAATAATGACAACACCAAATGCTGGCAAAGATATGGAAAAATTAGATCACACATGCATTGCTAGTGGGAATGTAAAATGGTGCAGCCAGGCTACAAAACAGTTTGACAGTTTCTATCATAGAACCCAGGAGTTGCAATATCCTGGTTGTGATACTGTGCTATAGTTTTGCAAGATGTTGCCATTGGGGGACACAAAGTAAAAGGTATACATGATCTTTCTGTATTATTCTTATAACTGCATGTGAATCTATAATTAACTAAAATTTAAAATTTATGTTGTAAAAAAAACACTCTGCCAGTTCTGCTTCTAGCCAAGACAGAGTAACAAAGACGGTTTACCCTCCCACCTGAAAAATCTAAAATGCCTGACAAAATACCTGAAATATATAAAATATAAGACTCCATAACTAAAATTCTAGACATGGAAGAGGAGGCAGAGAGAAAACACAGTGTGCATAAGAGAACAGAGATAAGAAAGAGCACGTTAGCACATTTGTATTGTTCAAAGGAAAGATTAAGAAAGTCATAACAAAAAAGCAAATAACGAATTTATTAAGTTAGTACAACACCTAGAAGAATAAAAATAGAATGTATAACTTCCCAACTTGTAGAAGAACACTTTATTTATCTAATGGAAAGCAGGAAATATGGTGAGAGTGATGGGATGAGGTTGGTAGGAAGGCAGAAAAAGAAAACATGTCAAACAGAAAAGAAGACATAAAACTAAATGGCAGGAATAAGTTCTAAATAATAGGAATCATAACAAGTATAAATTAAGTTCTCAGTTTGGATGATGAAAAGAAAGAAAATCCAACAGTGTGTTGCTTACAAGAGCCACACTTGGAACAAAATGATGATGAGGCTAGATTGAAGATAAAGTGATGATTATATATGACAGTATGTTGGGGTGGGGGGAACAGAGAGCGAGAATAAAGGACAAAATAAAATCAGCTTGGCAAGTTGAACATTTGCAGAGCCTATTTTCTTAGTTTCCTAGTGCTGCTGTAACAGAAATATCATTAAGTGGGTGGCTTTAGAGAACAGAAATTTATTTTTTCACAATTTAGGAGACGAAGTCTGAATTCAGGGCACCAGCACTATGAGAAGGCTCTCTCTCTGCCGGCTGTGGGGAAGACATTTGTCTCTTCCAGCATGTCTCAGTTCCTTGGCAATCCTCACGTGGCATCTATCTCCCCCACCTCATCCCTGTTTGTGTTTGCTCATCTCTGTGTCTATACTACTCTTTATATCAATCAGAACTGATTAGGTTTAGGACACACCTCATTAACATAACAAAGAAAACACTATTCCAAAACAGAATTACATCCACTGGTATAGAGGTTAGGATTTCATTACATATTTTAGGGGGGACACAATTCAATCCTTAACACCTATGCTTTAGCAGTTCCACTCCTGCTTGTATAGCCAAGAGAAACTTCTGCCCATGAGCACTAGGAGAACAAGAATGTTCATAGGTGCAGTGTTTGTAACAGCAGGAAAAAAAAAAAATCAAAACACTTTGATCAGGTGGTATATTCAAGTGGCAAAATATTTTACAGGGGTGAAAATTAATCAACTGCTGCTATGCACAAGATGAATGAATATGAGTAGCACAGTGTTGAGTGATAAAAGCAAGTCCCAGAAATCTACATACAGCATGATACATTCTTTTTAAAGTTTAAAAACAGCTGATAATAAACAATATATTGTTTGGTTTTATATTGCTTTATCACAATATGATAAAATACATATATAAATATGACATATATATATGATAAAACTATTTTTAAGTAAGGCAATGATAAGCACAAAATTCAAGATAGTGATGACCTCTGAAGGGAGGCGCAGGGTATTAGGGTAGGTGAGAAGCCTATAGGTAGAGGTTAGCAATTGTTACTCTTAACAGTTCTTGAGGCAGGTGGTGAGTTAAAATTAGGAAAGACAAAACTATAAAAGAAAGTGGTGAAAAAAAGATAAACCAAAAGAAATCTAGTGCAGCAATTTTAATGTTAGGCAAAAAAGAACTTAAGATAAAAAACACCATATGGGACAAATAGAAGTATTATATACTGGTATTAGGAACAGTGAATCAAGAAAACTTAATTATCACAAACTTATATGCACTTAATAATGTAGGCTTAAAAATATGTGGAATAATAACTGCCAGAACAATGGAGAAAAATAAATCCATCATTCTACTTGAAGATTTTTAACTCACGATTCTCAGAAACTGATAGTACAAGTAAGGGGAAAAGAAAGAGCAAAGATATAAAATATTTTAATCTCAAGCTAATATATAAAGAATGTTATTCCACACTCAGAACACATATACAAAAATTCCCTATGTTATGGAGTTCCAAGGAAATCTATATATAGATATATATTAGATATTATAAATATTATCATATTATCAGGAGCCCTGGTGGTACACTGGTTAAGCGCTTGGCTACTAACCAAAAGATCAGCAGTTCAAATCCACCAGCTGCTCCTTGGAAACCCTATGGAGCAGTTCTACTCGATCCTATAGGGTCGCTATGAGTGAGAATTGACTCACCAGCAATGGGTTTTTGGTTTATCGTATTATCACACTGACTATGAAAGGATAGCTAATTAAAGTACTTAATGTCTGAAACAAAACATGTTACTAAATATAGATGTCCACCCACGTCTGCCATTTTGTCATACTGTGGTGGCTTGCATGTTTATGTGATGCTAGAAGCTATGCCACCAATATTTCAAATACCAATAGGGTCACCCGTGGTGAACAGGTTTCAGCAGACTGTCCAGACTAAGACAAACTACGAAGAAAAGCCTGGCAATCTTTCAAAAATTAGTCAGTGAAAACCCTGAGGATCACAACCAAATATTGTCCAATGTAGTATCGGAAATGAGTCCTCTGTGGTGGAAGGCACTCAAAATACAGTGGCCACAACAATGGACTTGAGTATACCAACAATCATGAAGATGGTACAGGACCAGCAATGTTTCATTCTGTTGTACGTGGGTCACTATGAGTCGGCGCTGACTCATCGGCAGCTAACAACAACAAATATAGAGGTAAAAATTACATAAATCATTCCAAACTGTGAATTTTGGGCTTCTCAAATCTGCCTCTTTTTCTTTTCAAACATTTTAACATTTAACCTTGAAAAACCAGAGACTCTGTAACTGGTGAAGTCTTTGCAAGATAAGAGCAAATATTCCCCCTTCCCCCTAAAGCTGCCAGAAAAGCACAGAATATTCTGCATCATTAAGCAAGCCTGACAATGTGAATTGTAACAAAGATTCCTAAAACATCCAGACTTCAGAGACTGCTGTTACATCCCAGGGAGGAATAGTTCCTAATCCCTAAAAGGCTTATAATGCTGATTGGTTGTCTTATAATGTGTGGCCCTGGTGATAGTATTATCAGCATCTTAAACATATAAATACTTGTTGACTTTTCATTGTTAAGCCAGAAAGAGATCATTGGCACTTAAGATGCCTTAAGAACACAAGTAAAATTACTTTTAGGTTTCTTTTTTATACACAGATTGATTGGAAGTCTCATATAAATAGATGAGCAATGCTTGGGTTAAACAGAAAATCACAGAGAAAATGATAAACCACTTAGAACTGAATGGCAATGTAGGTACTATATATTACAATCTGCAGGATGCACCTAAAATAGTACTTAGAGGGAAATTTATGTCTTTGAATATACTGAAGGAAGATTTTAAAACAAATTAACTGTTTCTCTTCCTCTTCCTTTTCTTTCCTTCCATTTCCTTCCCTTCCTGAGCAATTCAATCCTAAATTTATTAGATGAGGCCCAACAAGTAGCTCACCCTCTTGCCACCCCTTTCACACCAGAGAGATGGGAGGAGGGTGAGCCATAGAAGCTCAGAGAAGAATGTTGGTGCCTGAGGAGGGTAAGAAGGAAATCCATGCTGGGGAGCAGCCCAGCTTAGACCAAGCAGGGTAAAGAGATGGAAGGGTACCTCCACCCCCATAGCAGGGCACACTAGGGTACTGGAGTCCAAGCAGGGTGAGGAAGGCATCCCATGGAGGAGCAGCCTCTGAATTCAAGGTTAGGAGCATAGGTAGTCTGTGGAGGACATTGACACAGTGGAAGGTATGGTGGTAGGGATGAGACATTGGTTAGATGCAAGAGATTAATCAAATAAGTAAATAAAGGGTGTCCCACAAGTCTCCATGCAATTTTAAGCTTTAATAATCTCAGAAATATAAATTCTATAAACTTCAAAATTTTTTAAATTTAAGTATTTAAATTTCTTTTACATTTAGTTAGGTTGGTATACACTGAATGACAAATACTAAATTTGACACTTTTGCTTCAGTATCTTTTATTAAAGATGGCAAATGTTGACTGAAACAAAAGAAAAAACTTTAAATGTATTAATAAAAATTTAGAAATGTAAAAGAAATTTAAAGAATTAAACTTTCAAATGATGATGGAAAGGGAAAAAACTAAATTATACCTGTGATGATGGATTGCAGTGGGGATATTAGTGTGAACTCACAACCTTCAATTTATAAATACAGAAACTAAAGACATGTAAGAGAAAGAGAATGTGTGTGTGTGTGTGTATGTTACATACAAATATTCCCTAACTGTCCACTAACAGGACCTGGAAGCAGTGCCACCCTAAAATCCACAAACACACCTAGCACCCAGATCTTGGTTTCTAAATACCATTCTCCACAAACAGGAACCAGGACTTCTTGGAGAAATGACTGATTCAGGGCTGGGGCAAAGTAAATATATAAAGATGGCCTTAGAATATCCTGTTGTGTCAAAAAGCAAGAAAGTACTCAAAGAATGATGGGAACATATTAAAAGGACACATATGCTGTCTTGAGAGGACTTCCACTGACCAGTTGGCATAATTTGAGCAAAATTAATGAAATAAATGATAATGGCAAATTATAACCCACTGAATAAAATAGTGAACCTGAGTCCATACTGATATAAACAAATAAATATATTGAAAGTTTGATGAGAAATTGACTATTTACAGTTTCAAAGTACCTCCTACAAAATCTTCATCAAATACTGTGTAGAAAGAATAACTTCACAGTGGAGCAGCCTGACACACTCATATTAATCAAACAATCAGAGTGTACATCATTGTTGCTGTTGTTACTTGGCTTAGAGTCAGCTCTGACTAATGGTGATCTCACGTAGAACAGAGCAAAACATTGCCTGATCCTGCACCATTTTCATGATCGTTGTTATGCTTGAATCCATTGTTTCAACCACTTTGTGTTTTGAGTACCTTCCAATCTAGGGGCCTCATCTTTCAGGACTATATTGGACAATACTCTGTTGTAATTCACAGGGTTTTCATTGTCTAATTTTCCAAAATAGATTCCCAGGCTTTCTTCCTAGTCTGACTTTGTCTGGAAGCCCTGCTGAATCCTGTTCACCATGGTTGACCCTGCTGGTATTTGAAATACTGGTGGCATAGCTTCCAATATCACAGTAACATGCAAGTCATCACAGTATGACAAATGACATACTGGTGGTGGCTACATCATCAGTAATGAGACAAATAACATGTACGTGCCATCAGACAGGATGCAATGAGAAGAATGTAGCATCACTTCTGTAGTATCCCTGCCAAAAACGCCTGAATCTAGTCATAAAGAAACACCAGAAAAACTCAGATTTAAGGACATTCTACAAAATAATTGGCATATAGAAAGTACCAAGGATATGAAAGTCAAGGAAGTGCTTAAAAACCATTCTAGACTAAAGAGATATAGCAACTAAATGCAACACATCATTATGAACTGGATCCTTTTGTTATAAAGGACACTATTGGGATAAATTGTGAACTTGAACGGAGTCTGTGGATTGGATGGTAGTAATATACCAACATTACTTTCATTAATTGGATGGCTGTATTGTTATGTAGGAAAAGTTCCTCATTTAGTGGAAAAATACAATATATAAAATTACTCTTTTCCTCTGGATCCCTGTCAATAACAGGTATCACTGACTTTGAATTTTTTCCAGTCTAATAGATATAAAGTGATATCTCATTGCTATTTGAATTAATATTTCCTCACTACTAGTGAGTTTAACCATCTTTTATATGATCCTTGTCTTCTGGGAAAAAATACACACACACACACATTTACATATCTATATACCATATCTAGGTTTCCTGACTGAGGTCTTCTTTATCCCTAGATTGTAGATAATTTTTCTAAATTCTCTTGCAGAATATTTATTATGGTTTATTTTCTTCATTTAAATCATTAAACAAATTTGAAATTATATTTATATATGGCATATATAATAAATTATATTTATATATGGCATATATAATAAATTATATTTATATATGGT
>NW_004444041.1:9097000-9139236 GCF_000243295.1 Trichechus manatus latirostris | reverse complement strand
CCATGGCTTGGGTCAGATGCACCTTAGTTCTCAAAGTAACATCTTTGCTTTTCAACACTTTAAAGAGGTCTTTTGCAGCAGATTTGCCCAATGCAATACGTCATTTGATTTCTTGACTGCTGCTTCCGTGGGTGTTGATTGTGGATCCAAGTAAAATGATATCCTTGACAAACTCAATCTTTTCTCCATTTATCATAATGTTGCTTATTGGTCCAGTTTTGAGGATTTTTGTTTTCTTTATGTTGAGGCGTAATCCATACTGAAGGCTGTGGTCTTTGATCTCTTCATCAGTAAGTGCATCAAGTCCACTTCACTTATGGCAAGCAAGGTTGTGTCATCGACATATCGAAAGTTGTTAATGAGTCTTCCTCCAATCCTGATGACCCATTCTTCTTCATATAATCCAGCTTCTCAGATTATTTGCTGTCTTAGTTATCTACTGCTGCTATAACAGAAATACCACAAGTGGATGGCTTTAAAAAAGAGAAATTTATTCTGTCACAGTCTGGTAGGCTACAAGCCCAAATTCAGGGCTTCAGCTCTAGGGGAAGTCTTTCTCTCTCTTTCGGCTCTGAAGGAAGATCCTTATCATCAATCTTCCCCTGGACTAGGAGCTTCTCTGCGCAGGAACCCAGGGTCCCAAGGACACAGTCTGCTTCCAGCGCTGCTTTCTTGGTGGTACGAGGTCCCTATGTCTCTCTGCTCCCTTCACTCTTTTCTATCTCAAAAGAGATTGGCTTAAGACACAATCTAATCTTGTAGATTGAGTCCTGCCTCATTAACATAACTGCCACTAATTCCATCTCATCAACATCATAGAGATAGGATTGACAACACATAGGAAAATCACATCGGATGACAAAAAGGTGGACAATCACACAATACTGGGAATCACGGCCTAGACAAATTGATGCACATATTTTTGGGGGACACGATTCAATCCATGACATTTGCTCAGCATACAGATTGAATAAGTATGGTGAAAGATACAACCCTGAAACACCCCTTTCATGATTTTAAACCACGCAGTGTCCCCTTGTTCTGTTCAAACGACTGTGTATAGGTACCTCATGAGCACAATTAAGTGTTCTGGAATTCCCATTCTTTGCAATGTTATCCATAATTTGTCATTGTCTTAGTCATCTAGTGCTGCTGTAACAGAAATACCACAAGTGGATGGCTTTAACAAAGAGAAATTATTGTCCCACAGTCGAGTAAGCTACAAGTGCAAATTCAGGGCATCAGCTCCAGGAGAAGGCTTTCTCTCTCTGTCGGCTCTGGAGGAAGGTCGTTGGGATGCATCAGTCTTCTCTTGGTCTGGGAGCATCTCAGCACAGGAACCTCAGGTCCAAAGGACACGCTCTGCTCCTGGCCCTGCTTTCGTGGTGGTATGAGGTTCCCATGTGTCTCTGCTTGCTTCTCTCTTTTATCTCTCAAAAGAGATTGGCTTAAGACACTATCCAATCTTGTATACTTCATCAGTATAATCCATTTCCCTAGATCATAGTGACTGAATTTACAACACATAAGGAAATCACATCAGATTACAAAATCGTACACAATTATACAATACTAGGAATCATGACTCAGCCAAGTCAACAGATATTTTTGGGGGACACAATTCAATCCATGACACTTCACCCTTTGGCCCCCCAAAATTCATGTCCTTGCAACATGCAAAACGTATTCATCTCATCATAGCACAGCAAAAGTCTTAACTCCAAGTACAAAATCCAAAAATTCCTCTTCATCTGTGAAATCTAGAATACAAGTTATCTGCTTCCAAAGGTACGGTTGCAGAACAGGCACAAGCTAGACATTTCCATTACAAATGGGAGAAACTGGAAGAGAAGAAGGGATAACAGGCACCAAGCAAGTCAGCAGAACACATTACATTAGCCCTCAAGGCTTGAAAATAATCCTCTGCTCTCTGAGACCATTCACACAATAGCCCTGTCCTCCAGACTCTAGGTATTGGCCACAGTCTCCAGATTCGGATTCTGAGTGGAGACCCCTTGGCCCTGGGCTTCAGCCCTGCCTTCCAGGCCCGCTGGGACGGCAACTCTGCTCCCTCAGCTTTAGGCACACCATTCTCCTAGCCCTTCGGAGTGACAACTCCACCCTTAGAAACACTAGAGACCCTGGCTGCACCCTTTGAAATCCCAGAGGTCATGGCCATACCTTTTGAGACTGAGACACCTCGGCTTCTTGTGTTCCTTGTCTCTTCATTTTCTGCTTCCTGTGGCCTCTCAGCCCTCAGGCCTCATGCCCACATCTTTTCTGCTGGGGCAAGTGTTCCAAAGCTCTGTAGCTCCAACAATTAAGTGCCTGGAGGCACCCCACTCCACCAGGAAGCCTCCTGCGCACAGGCACTTGGCTCTCTTGCTCCGTGAGGTTGGCTCCAGTGCCATCTTACGCTGGTCTCCTGGTTCTGCTGCTGCAGGTTCTCTGCTGCTGCTGCTCCTCTATCCATTCACAGTTTCAAAACCACTTCCACATTTTAGGTATCTGTTAGAGTAGCACTCCTCTCTAGGTACCAAATTCTGTCTTAGTCATCTAGTGTCGCTATAACAGAAATACCACAAGTAGATGGATTTAACAAAGGGAAATTATTCTCCCACAGTTGAGCAGGCTACAAGTCCAAATTCAGGACTTCAGCTCCAGGAGAAGCGTTTCTCTCTCTGTCGCCTCTGGAGGAAGTTCCTTGAGATGCTTCCTTTGGTCTAGGAGCATCTCAGTACAGAAACCCCAGATCCAAAGGAAGCGCTCTGCTCCCGGTCCTGCTTTCTTGGTGGTAAGAGGTTCCCAAGTGTCTCTGCTTGCTACTCTCTTTTATCTCTCAAAAGAGATTGGCTTAAGACACTATCCAATCTTGTATACCTCATCATTGTAACTGCCACTAATCCATTTCATTAGATCATAGTGATTGTATTTACAACATATAAGGAAATCACATCAGATTACAAAATGGTACACAATTATACAGTACGGGGAATCATGACCCAGCCAAGTTGACAGACATTTTTTGGGGACACAATTAAATCCATGACAGTTATGATCTGCACAGTAAATGTCTTTGCATAGTCAATAAAACACAGGCAAACATCTTTCTGGTATTCTCTGCTTTCAGCCAAGTTCCATCTGACATCAGCAATGATATCCCTCATTTGACATCCTCTTCTGATTGCAGCCTGAATAGCTGGTAGTTCCCTGTCAATGTACTGCTGTAACTATTTTTGAATTATCTATTCCTGATTAGTTCCTAATTTTTATTAGAAATAGTGCTATGATTTGATTTTAGAATGATAGTTGCTAGCAGATTTTGGTATGTAGTCTTTTTCATTTTAATTAATTGTATAGCAAAACTGGAAATAATCAGCCACACCGGTAATTAGAGTATAAACCAAAACAATGTTACTGTAGATTCATAATCTACCTCCCTACCAGTCACCATCAAGTCAATTACAACTTATGGAGACCCCATGTGTGTCCAAGTAGAACTGTACTTTACAAGGTTTTCAAAAATGGCTCATTTTTTTGGAATTAGATCACCAGGCCTTTCTTTCAACATCTTTCTGGGTGGAGTCAAACCACCTACCTTTTGGTTGGCAGCCTTTAACATTAACCATTGGCACCACCCAGAGACTCCACTGTAGAACTATGAGGGGGTGTCAATCATTAGGTAAACTGCAGTTCTGCCTTTGGCACTCAGTCTGGACAGTGTACAATTTTCTTCTTGAGGTTTCATAATATCTCATATCACAGCAATTAGGGAAATGTCATGAGCATTTTGTAACACAGAGTTTGGTGATTAACTAAAAAAAGGAGAACTTGTCTAACTAACCTGTTCTCTGGAAATTTATGTGGTTACCTGGTTAGCTATTTACAGTCAGTCAGTTAGCAAGTTCAGAATATTCATATTTTTTATAAAGGTAGGAAAGCTTAATTTTTTAACAATAGCACACATAATGGTTGTCAGCTAAAATGGACCACTACAAAGAATTTCCTTCTTATTTTACTTATACTTTTATTGGGAATGGATCTTAACTTTTGTCAAATCTTTTCCATATGTGTTGAAATTATCATATAACTTGTTAATGTAATAAAGCATGTTACTAGATTTTTTGCTATTCTTCTATCCTTATATTTCTAAAATAAAAATACTTGATCAAAGTCTATTATTTATTTTGATTCATTGACATTACTTTTGCTAATACTTTATTTAGAATTTTTGCATCTATACTCATAAGTAGGAGGCCTGGTGGCTCAATGGTAAAGTGCTCGGCTGCTAACTGAAAGGTTGAATGTTCAAACCTGCCAGCTGCTCCATGGGAGAAAGATGTGGCAGTCTGCTTCCATAAAGATTTACAGCCTTGGATACTCTATGGGGCAATTCTACTCTGTCCACAGGGTCACTATGAGTCGGAATCAACACGAAGGTAGCAGGTTTGGTTTGGTTTTTTACACCCGTAAGTGAGGTTTATCTATATATTTCCCCTATCTTTATCAGGTTTCACTATTGAAGTTGTATTTGGAGAAATAGCTGTCTTTTTACATTGCCTGGAATCATTTAAAAAGACAATGGAACAATTCATTGTTTAAAGATTAGACAATAGCTGTGAACCCATCTGTTCCTGGACCTTTTCAACAGATTTTAATTATCTTTCCATTCTTGTCAATAGTTAACTTTCCCATTTCTTCTTTGTTCAGTTTTGATTATTTATATTTTTCTGGGAAATCAACCATTTTCTCTAGTTTTTCAAATTTGTTAAAATGAAATTACATGTAATATCTCTTAGGTTTCTTAATTTCTCTAGTATTAACGCCTCTGTCCCCTTCTTATTCCTAATCTTGGGTATATTTTCTCTCACTTTCTCCTCAGATTCACAGGTGGTTTATTTGATTGGCCATTTAAAGAAGCAGCTTTTTAAATTATTTATTCTGTTTTTAATTCCATTCATTATAGCATTTATCTTTATTGAATTTTCCCCGCTAGTTTTTGTTGTTGGTTTTCTAATTTCTTAAGACCAATACTAAATTGTTTTTTGCAATCTATCTTCCTTAATAATAAAATATTTAAGATTATACATTTCTTTTTGAGCACAACTTTTGCAGTGTCCATTGATTTTGGTATGAAGTGTTTTCGTTTTTATTGCTTCCTCAGAAGTTTATAATTTCTTTTTTGGCTTCTCCTTTTATTTAGAGATTATCTAGGAGTATGCTTCTTATTATAGTCCAGATAGTGAAGAAATTTTTAGTCACCTTTCTGTTTTTCATTTCTGTTTTCACTGGATTATAATCCTAGAATGTGACCTCTAAAATCTCTACTTTTTAAAACTCGTAAAGATTTTCTTTGAGATCAAGCGTCTCATCATTTTTATAAATTTTCCAACTACAAATGAAAAAATGAATTCCCCAAGGGTATACCAGTTGCCAATTCCAACTTACGGCGACCCTACATGTGTCAGAGGAGAACTACAGTCCACAGAGTTTTCAACGACTAATTTTTCAGAAGTAGATCAGCAGGCCTTTCTTTCAAGCATCTCTGGGTGGACTTGAAGCACATTGACAGTTTGCACCACCTAGGGACTCACAAAAGGTTTAAGGGTCTATAAATACCAATTAAATTGAATGTATTGAAAGTATCATTCAGCTCCTCTATGTGCTTGCTTAATTTGCCTACTAAATCTGTCCAATTAAAAGAGGTGTTTGAAGTCCTTCACTGTTACTGAGTTTGTATCAAGTCCCCCTTGCTGTCCAGGAGGTATTAGAATTCCAGAGAGAGTGGCCAGGGAAGATCAAGCCAAGACCTGAAGAAGCTGAGTAAGCAAGTCATGCAGCTCTCTGTAAGAAGAGCACACAGACAGAGGGAACAACTAGTGCAGAGACTATCTGGCATGTTCTAGGAACCATGAGGAGGTCAACGTGGTTATATAAACCACATTGTAAACAAAGGGGAGAGACATGGATAAGACAGGTAATGGGCCAGTTCATATAGGGCCTTGTGTGGGAAGTAGTAAGGACTTAGGCTTTTATTCTCAGGTCGGACCCAATCCACAGAGCTCCCCAGTTGTATTAGCCTCTTGGAGAAGTTTCTTACAGCTCCTCTCTTTTGACTTGAGTTGAAGAGGTAAGTGTTCTAATTGCCTACCTTTGGGAGAAGCTGGGCCTCAAAACACAGCTCTCTCCAAGTAAACCCTCTTCTCAAAAAATCCTCAACTCTGGGCCCTTTCAACTCTCAGTGTGAGTGAGGAATTTATAAGTCACCCAACCTGAAAATCCTGGTCTAACACCTCACTTCAGAGTTTAGTATCTATATTACTTCATCCCAAACTCCCATTTTAATACAAAAGCAAGCAAGCTCTAGTCTGAAAAATGCCATTGAACACAAGCTCCTTTGTACCTGCATTAATCTACCTAAATAACTAGTGCTAATAGCTTATCATAGTAATAAAAATATCTTCAAATAAATTAGTGCTAACTATGCACTCTGTAAGTGCTTCATAACAATTATCTTACTTGATTCCTAGAGCAACCTTGTGGAAAAAGTATTATAATTATCTCACTGGGTAGCACAAATGGTTACGCACTCGACTACTAGCCAAAAGGCTGGTGGTTCTAACCCACCGATAGATGTCTCTGAAGACAGGCCTGGCTGAAAGGTCACAACCTTGAAAACTCTATAGAGCAGTTCTACTCTGCAGACATGGGGTCGCCATGATTCAGAATCTACTTGATGATAACTACCTACAACAACAATAGGTGTGGAAAATAAGACTTTAGAAGATGCATAATTTTCCCATCATCTCTCAGCTAGTAAGTGGCAGAGCCATTTCTTGAATGAGCAAATGCCCTCAACAGTTACATTCTACTCTTAAGATGAAAAAGATTACTGCCAAGTTAGCTAGTGAGCTACCGTGACCTCAGTGATTTGTTTATACATAGCTGGCTTTGTTATAAAAGCAATTCCCTTCCCAGGATATCCTAAATCGAAGTATTGCTGGTCTGACAAACCTAAAATGTGTAACCTGAGTGTCTTTACCACAAACCAAATACCAGGAAGGAATGGAGGAAAGAAGGAAGGGAAAGAGGAAGGAAGGCCAACACTTTCTGGGAATAGGTTTATGCTAGAAATAGAATATTGGCCATTTTCTCTGTTTATCCACATATCCAATAACACTTCCAAAGCATCTGATGTTTTCACTTGATACCTCAGAAAATATTTATAGCAGAGTACTTATCAAAGTCTTCTGTTACTCAAGCTTTGTTCCTCCCATCACATGGGGTGTTTAACAGTGGAGTGAGACACAGAACCCGGACTGATTATGAATCTAAACAGAGAAATTAAATACGAGTCAGCCTCAGAAACTTGGAGGCTTCACTCTCAGTTGTTAAAGCTATTTTTCTTCAGCATTAGTCTGCTGTTCCTGCGTGGCCTAAAGTTACTGCTCCAGGCTGGTCAGGGGAATGGTTCAGACATAAGTGGATTTCTACCTACCACCTTACTGGCCATGTGACCCTGGGCAAATTACTTAGCTTCTCTGAGACTCAATTTCCACATCTGTAAAATAAGAGAGATAACACCTGATTTAAATGCTTATTTTTAAGAATGATGAATAACATATACGTCCACTTCTCCACTATTTCACTATCTGACGTTTCGCTTTTACAACAATAGCAAAAATCTACTATCCAACTATTTTGTGCATTAATGACGTACATCTGGCAGTAACAAACACCAAGGTGCAAGGCAAGAATAATGCTGGCTGTGACGGTTAAGGTTATATGTCAGCTTGGCTGGGCCATGATTCTCAGTGGTTTGGCAGTTATGTAATGACGTAATTTGGCAATTATGTAATGATGTAGTCATCTCCATTTTTGCATAATGCCAGTTTTTACTTAATAACCTGCTCTTTGGAAACTTACCATGTCAATAAGTGAGGAGTGGGTGTATACAGTATTTGACACAGCATAAGCCCTGTATATATGATGACTATTATTATTATTAGGTTATTTTTGTTCACTTTCACTGAACCCAGGAGCCTTAAGTTGAAGGGACATCAAAAGATCATCTGCTCCTTTATCTAAAGTTTAAGAAGACTGAAAGCCAACACTGAGCCAAGCACTTTACTTATATTATTTCATTACCTATATTATAATTTAGGAAAAAATGTACTTTTTGTGCCTCAGTTCCAAATTTCCCGATCTTCTCCTACATTTTTGTCCCCCCTTGGCTACTTTTTAACAATTTCTGGTTCTCTTTCCTTTCTCCCTTATCTAAAGTGCATTTTTATACTCATTATGTACTTTGGTTAAATATACACTTTCTCAGTAAAAATATATATATACTATATTTTAATAGCACATCTCTCAGCTACAAAGCATGGCAAACATGATTTTCTCATGATTCTGTTTTAGGATGGGTTAATATTATTCCCACCTTTTAGGGACCCAGATAAGGAACCAATTAATGGAGTAATATAATTCACTTAAAAAGGCAGAAGCAGAGCTGAGCACTAATCCCAGACATCTCTGGGTTTTCATGAGGATTCTGTGGGTGAAAGAAGGTAAAGTAACTCCTAGTTCTTCCCCCAATCACTTCAATTCCAAGGAGTATACAAATAAGTTACTTAAGGCTTCCTTCTTGCCAGCCAGCTTGTTTCTCCTTGAACTGAATTTCTCTCACCATTAGAACCTAAATTTGAGTCTAGGCTGAGAGGAAAGGGATTTAGCTTGCTCCAATTCTAAGTCCCAGTCTAGGCAAACAGGAGTCATGGGAGCAGTCCAGCCTTGTTCACTGGGGTTCCTCATTGTAGAACTAACTTCCAAGCTATCCAAGTCCAGTAAATGTTGTTTTGTATGACCTCACCCTTTGTGTATATATTTCCCTTGGGGTTCTCATGGAAGAGGGGCTTCTAGGGAGAAGTTTGAGTGTTTGATATTCTGGTTTCCTGACTGAGAGGTATGTAGATAAGGTAGGTAAATAGGGAGCTCTGCATAGAAAGGGAGTTTAGCTGAAAGAAAGACTCTATCCATTAAAGCAACAATTTGCCACAGATTTTCCTCTAATAAATTGATGTGGATCATACTCAACACAGTTTCATGCACCATTCCTTTGTGGCAGATATAACCCAACCCTTTCTCTTCCAGTTAAAAAATGCTAGTAAGTGGGAGAGTGAGAAATATAGGTTTATCAGTCAGTATTCTTTAGAGAAATAGAACCAATAGGATATAACATAATATAATATGTTGTTGTTGGGTGCCATCAAGTCAATTCCAACTCATAGCAACCCCATGTGACAGAGTAGAACTGCCCCATAGGGTTTTCTAGGGAGAAATCTTAATGGGAGCAGATAACCAGGTCTAACCAGGTCTTTCTCCTGCAGAGCCGCTGGATGGGCTTGAACCCCCAACTATTTGGTTAGCAGCGGAGTGCTTAACTGTTGCATCAATAGGGCTCCAAATAATAGAATAGAGTAGGATAATATATTATATTGTTGTTGTTGTTGTTGTTCATGTTAGGTGATGTTAAACAACAGAATGAAATGCTGCCCGGTCCTACAACATCCTCACAACTGTTGCTATGTTTGAGCCCATTGCTGCAGACACTGTGGCAATCCATCTCATTGAGGAGCTTCCTCTTTTTTGCTGACCGTCTACTTTACCAAGCATGGTCTCCTTCTCCAGGGACTGGTCCCTCCTGATAATATGTCCAAAGTACCTGAGACGAAGTCTCTCCATCTTTGCCTCTAAGGAGCATGCTGGCTGTACTTCTAAGACAGATTTGTTTGCTCTTCTGAAAGTCCATGGTATAGTCAATGTTCTTCACCAATACCATAATTCAAATGCATCAATTCTTTTTTGGTCTTCCTCATTTATTGTCCAGCTTTTGCATGCATATGAGGTGATGGAAAATATCATGGCTTGGGTCAGGCAAGCCTTAGTCCTCAAAGTGACATCTTTGATTTTCAGCACTTTAAAGAGGTCTTCTGCAGCTGATTTGCACAATGCAATATGTCATTTGATTTCTTGATTGCTGCTTCTTTGGGCATTGATTATGGATCCAAGTAAAATGAAATCTTTAACAAATTCAATATTTTCTCCATTTATCATGATGTTGCGTATTGGTCTCGTTGTGAGGATTTTTGTTTTCTTTATGTTACATAATATATATATATGTGTGTGTATGTTTATATGTATATATATAAAATAGAGAGATAGCTTTATTTTAGGGAATTAGCTCATGCAATCGTGGAATAGTGGGGGCTGGCAGATTTGAAATTTATAGGGCAGATTGGCAGGCTAAAAATTCAGGGCCAGTGGTCTTGGAGTAGATTATTCTGCCTCCCTCTTACACTGCTCTTCACCCTTGGTAAAAATGCCTTCTATAACTCCTCTCTTCACTCACTAAGGATTCATACATAACACAAAGACATTCTGAGATTACATTAAATGATCCTAGGCCTTGCTTATACTCTGGATGTGCTTCACTGCTTATTATGTGTGGATTCTGTCCTCAAGTCTTATTAACTGTAAGATAGTCTGACCACAAGTACTCACTGGACTGTGCCGGTCAAACATTGAGCCACCGTTAAGTAATCGCTCCTTAGAATTCCTTGTGCTGAGGGAGTGTGTATAGAAACGAGGTTAAGGTCCCTTCTGGGAAACCTGAAGGACAGGGGTTGTCTTAGTGGCTCATTGATGTCATCAGGGACTCAGGTTCTTTGCCTTTTTCCACATCATCATCCTGACTTTGCTGCCTTTCATTTTCCACTTGTTGCCTCTTGATTGCAAAATGGCTGCTACAGTTCAAGTATCACACTTCACATGATAGCAGCCAAACAGAAAGGAGAAGGAGGCAGTCAAGCTTTCTTCTCAACTTCCTCCCTCTTATCATGAAAGTCAGCCTTTGTTTTACAGTTCATTGACTAAAACCAAGAGAAAACCAAACCCATTGCATTTGAGTCAGTTCCCACTCACAGCAACCCTAGTTCATTGACTAAAATGAAATAAAATGCCAAGGCCAGACCAATTATTAGCAAAGGGGTGAAAGACTGTTATGATTGGCTTAGATAAATTATTGAACTGTGTACACTGTAGCTTAAACAAAATGAGTTTCCATTAGAAAAAAAGATGTATGGAATGGCTTCTGAGTAGGCGACCAACAGTGTCTTCCAAGCCCAATCAGGATCTATTCTTCAACTTGTAAAGAAATGGAAAATTAAAAGTACAAAAATCTCCAAGCTAGTCAAGTAGAGCCAGTAGTGACCTATTTCTTGACTGTTGGGTAAATATTACTGAGACTAACTCTGCTCTCTGCCTTCTCTGAACAAGAAACTCTGTTCCTCACAGTATCTGCCCCCGAGCCACTACCAGGTTGTGTCTCTAACCCCTGAATCCCAAATACTGTTCTAGCTACCACCCCATTTCCCACCCCATTTCCCAGCTTTTTTTTACAGCAATTCTATTTGAAACTTACAACCTCCATTTCTTCATTTCCCGTTCTCTCCCCAAACCAGTCAGAATTTCACCCTCAGAATTAGCACTTATTAAGACAATGCATAATTTATCTTTTCAAAGCCAATAATCAATTTTCCTTCCTTCTCTTCCTCAATCTCTCAGCAGCTTTTACATGGTTGGCCATTGCCTGCTCCATGAACATTTTCTTCTCTAACCTCTCATGACAATTTCTGCCTCATTGGTTTCCCCTTCTCTCTTCTTTGCGGGCTTTTGCTTTTCACCTTTCTCCGCAAGACCTGGTCTCTGTCCTTAGTCCTCTTCTCTATGTGACCACACTCTTCCCCTAGGTTATCATTTAGTCTCAGCCCAAGCACAATCTATAAACAAATAACATCATAAGTTTCATCCCCAACAGAGAACTCAAGACTTTTATACCCAACTTCTTAATTGATGTTTCCATTTAGATGTATAATGTCGCTGTTGTTAGTTGCCATTGACTCAGCTTCAACTTATGGCAACTTTACGTATAACAGAAAGATACATTGCCCAGTCCTGCACCATCTTCATAATTGTTGGTATGCTCAAGTTCATTGTTGTGGTCACTGTGCATTTTGAGTGCCTTCCAACCGAGGGCACTCATCTTTCAGCACTATTGTGAACAATATTCCTTTGTGATCCATTAGGTTCATTGACTAATTTTCAAAAGTAGACTGCCAGGCTTTTTTTCTAGTCTGTCTTCTTCTAGAAGCTTCTCTGAAACCTGTTCACCCTGGGTGACCCTGCTGGTATTTGAAATACTGAGGGCATAGCTTCCAGCATCATAGCAACATGCAAGCCACCACAGTACAACACACTGATAGGGGATGGAGATGTGTAATAGGCATCCCATAATTAATCTGGCCATTAATTCCCAACCCCCACTCCCAATCCCTTCTTACACTGCTCAATTCCAATCTCAGTAATAGCATCACTAGCCATTTAGTTGCCAAAACCAAGGCCTAGAAACCGTCTTTGATTGCTATTTTTCCATGAAACTCCATAGCAAATTCTTCAGTAAGTCCTGTCACTTCTACTCTTAAATAAATCTTGAATATAGCTTGAATCACTATCCTCACAGTTACTCTAATGTCTTCCCTGGACTGCTTCAGCATCTTACTGGTCCCCCTGTTTCTATCCTTGTCCCACTATACTTTATCCTCCAGGCAACTATTAGAATATTCTTTGAAAATATAAATTAGACAGGTTATCTTGCTTAAAACGTTCCAAAGTTTCCCACTATACCAACAAAAATATCCACACTTCTTACCATGGTATTCAAAGCCCTAAAAGAACTGGGCACCATCTAAACTTTCCAAATATATCTTCTCTACTTCTATCCCCAGCCACCACACTCCAACAGTGTGCCCTCTTTTTTTCTCCCTAAAAATGCCAAACTTGGTTCCATCTCAGGTTCTTTTGCATTTGCTGTTCCTTGTGCTTGGAATTATCTGTCCCCGTCCCTCCCCACCCCCCATCAGTGCATGGCTTCTTCCTTCCCATTTGTTATTTCTAAACTCAAATGTCACCAGCTGTTATTGATTGAATTGTGTCCTTCAAAAAAATGTATTGTAAGTCCTAATCTCTATACCTGTGGTCATAATCCCATTTGGGAACGGGTTTTCTCTTTTATGTTAATGAGGCAGGATTAGTATAGGGTATATCTCAAGTCAGTCTCTTATGAGATACAGAAGAAATTAAACAAGAAAGCAGAGACGGGGGAAGACACATGCCAAGCCACATGAAGATTGCCCAGGAACAGAAGATCAGAAAAGACAAAGACCTTCCTCCAGAGCCGACAGAGAGAGAAAGTCTTTCCCTAGAGCCAGTGCCCTGATTTTGGACTTCTAGCCTCCTAAATTGTCAGGAAATAAATTTCTGTTCATTAAAGCCACCCACTTGTGATATTTCTGTTATCGCAGCAACAGACAACTAAGAAGACGGAGTGGGGTGCTGCTCTAACAAATACCTACAATGTGGAAGTGGTTTTAGAAATGGGTAGTGGATAGAGGCTGGGAGAGTTTTAAGGTACCTAATAGTAAAAGCCTAGATTGCCTTGAAGAGACTATGGGTAGAATTATGAACATCAAAGGCAATTCAGCTGAGGGCTAAGAGGTTAGTGAGAAGAGCTGTAGACAAAGTCTCTATTGTCTTAGAGAATACATATGGCACTAGCAACAAAATGTTGCTAGAAATGTGGACTTTAAATGTGCTTCTGGTGAGGCTTTAAAAGGAAATGATGAACATGTGGTTCAACAATGTAGGAAGGGTGATGCTTTTTATTCAGTGGCAAAGAACTTGTTTGAATAATGTTCAAATGTTTGGTAGAAGGTAGAACTTGTAAGTGATGAGCTTGAATATTTGGCTGAGGAGATATCTAAGCAAGATCTTAAAAGAGCCATGTGGTTTCTCCTTGCTGCTGATAATAAAATGTGAGAGGAAAGAGATGGAGCTTAAAAGCAAACTGTGCAAAATGAAAATAAAACTTAAAGATTTGAAAAATTCTGTTGTACAAACTAAGGACAGGTGTCCTGGAATTTTCAACAAGGACTTGGCTACACCATCTTGTTAAAGAGATTAAGCCTGTAACTTGTGGATCTAACCAACTTCCACATAAGAAAACCCATCAGCTTAGACTGAAGCGGACAGAGAAAAACGAAAGGAAAAAACACTGTCTGCCTCTTGGAATTCTACAGGCAGGAAACAAGCCAAAGGAGCTACATCTGTTGTGATCCAAGGAAAGAAATGGACCATCCCTGGAGCAGCTCAGAGATCAGCAGAACTGTTGAAAGGAGCATGGGAAGCAGGGCTGCATGGGTTCCAAAGAGTGGAGTTACAGACTCCTAGGTTTGGAAGAGTCAGATCTTCACTAATTCAGTTCCAGAATGTGGGGCTGTCGTTCACGAGTGCCACAGGATGGGGCTAATGCCCAAAGCTGAGGGAGTGGGGCTACCATGACCAAGGGGCAGATGAACGGGGCCTGCTGGAGCTGAGGGGATGGGGCTGCCATTCAGATGGACTTGAAGAACGGGACCTCCCAAAGCCAAAGGAGCAGAGTTGCCATCCCAGAGGGCCTGGAAGGCAGAGCTGAAGCCCAGGGCCAAAGAGCCTCTACCCAGAATCCTGAGGATGTGGCCAACACCCAGAGTCTGAAAGGAGGGGCACTTGCCCAGATAGTCCCAAAGAACAGAGGATTATTTTCAAGCCTTAAGATCTAATATAAATTGTTCTGCTGGGTTTTGGACTTGCTTGGTGCCTGTTATCCCTTTTTTCCCTCCAATTTCTCTCATTTGTAATAAAAAATGTCTACCATGTGCCTGTTCTACCATTGTTCTTTGGAAACAGATAACCTGTAGCCTCAATTTCACAGGTTCACAGATGAAGAGGAATTTTGCCCCAGGATGGAATACACCTAAAGTCTCACCCATATTTGATTTAGATGATTCAGAATATGAGATTCTGGACATGGAGCGGATTTAAGACTTCTGGAATGATGTGATGGGGTGAATGTGTTTTGCATATGAGAAGGACATGAACTTTGGGGGCTGTCTTAGTTATCTAGTGCTGCTATAACAGAAATACCACAAGTGGATGGTTTTAATGAAGAGAAGTTTATTTCCTCATAGTCAAAGTAGGCTAAAAATCCAAATTCAGGGCGTCAGCTCCAGGGGAAGGCTTTTTCTCTCTGTTGGCCTTCTTCTCTTCAGTGTTCCCCCTGACTAGGAGCTTCTCAGTGCAGGGACCCAGGTCCAAAGGACGCACTCTGCTCCTGGCACTGCTTTCTTGATGATATGATGTCCCCCAACTCTCTACTCACTTCTGTCTTTTATATCTCAAGAGATTGCCTCAGTTCACAATCCAGTCCTGATCAGGTCCTGCCTTACTAACAGAACTGCCACCCATCCTCCCTCATTAACATCATAGAGGCAGGATTTACAACATATAGGAAAATCACACAGTACCAGGAATCATGGCGCAGCCAAAGTGATATACACATTTTTGGGGGGACATAATTCAAACCATGACAGGGGCCAAAAGGTGGAATGTTATGGATTGATTTGTGTCCCCCCCCCCCCCCCAAGATATGTGTTGTAAATTCTAACTTCTACGCCTGTGGTTATAATCTCATTTGGGGATAGGTTGTAATTGTTATGTTAGTGAGGCA
Source organism: Trichechus manatus latirostris (assembly GCF_000243295.1). NCBI lineage: Eukaryota > Metazoa > Chordata > Mammalia > Sirenia > Trichechidae > Trichechus > Trichechus manatus. The sequence continues at coordinate 9,123,575 of NW_004444041.1, read as the reverse complement.
GGATTATTGTAAGGTATGTCTTGAGTCAAGCTCTTTTGAGATATTAAAGAGATTAAACAAGCAAGCAGAGATAGGGGAAGACGCATGCCAAGCCACATGAAGATCACCCAGGAGCAGAAGCTCAAAGAGACAAGGACCTTCCTTCAGAGCCGACAGAGAAAGCCTTTCCCTAGAGCCAGTGCCCTGATTTCAGACTTCTAGCCTCCTAAACTGTGGGAAATTAATTTCTGTTTGGTAAAGCCACCCACTTGGGGTATTTTTGTTATGTCAGCACTAGATAACTAAGACACCACCTCCAAAAGCCTAATCTTACCACCCTAGCTAGAGCAAACATTTCCACCTAAGGCACTCTCCTTTACAATACTCTTTTATCTTCTTTATAACACATCACTACCTGATTTTTGTCTTTATTATCTGTCTTCCTCCACTGAAATATTAGCCCTTAAAGCTAAGAACCCCATCTGACTTAATCACTGCTGTATCCCCAGTGCCTAGAACAGTGTCTGCCCATAGTAAGTATTCAATAAATATGTGTGGCTAATTACCTGTTGCTTTCTGGATAAAATCTAAACTTCTTATCAAGGCAATCAAGTAATACGTTACCTGGCCTTGGCTCATGCCTTCTGCTACTCTATCCTCTGCCAGGATGCAGCTGGGAGCCAACATGATGAAAGATACATCTGCCATGTACTGGGCATAGATCAGGTTCTGCGAATGATACAGGAGCCTCAAAATAAATAGCTTTCTTCTCATAGAGGAGAATTTGAATAAAGGGAAGAATTGAAACAAAGGAAATGGAGATTTTTCTATTGCACATAGAAAATTACAATGCAGGATAAAAGTGTTATAAAACACTAATAATTTTCTATGGAAATTTTTACATATACATTTTAATTCTCCAACTAGACAATTGGTTTCTACCAAAAACAGACACCATTTTCTTTACTTCCTTTCTTCTTTTTTTCTTCCTTTCTTCTTTTTTTTCCTTCTTTCCTTCCTTCCTTTATCGGTTTAGTTATTTATTTATTTTTGTGGGAGTCCCAAAGCTTTGAGTATAGCACTCCATATGCAATGGAAAATCAATAAATGCTTACCGGGGAAAAAAATGTGAATGGATGTGTGCTCAGGGTTCATGGGGTTGTGAGGGAATGAGAGATGAGTAGTGGATGATAAGGAAAAGCTGAAGTCTCCTACAAAGTCAAGAATATCTCCATGAAGGTATCTGAAGGACTCATACTAAGGCCATGGTCAGGAGCAAGAATCACGCTTCAGACACAGAAGAAAACGTTCTGGAAAATCCGACAATGGCAAATGTACCTATGACGTAGAGAAAAGGAGACCTACAACCGAGCTTACTAACTGGAGGTACTGTATGCTTTTAAAGCAGAGAGACAATTTTCAAGCAGGAGAGTAGAAAACACTTAACATAATGACCAGCTGAGGAGCACAATTATTTCCTCTACCCTCCCACTCCACTGCAAGCAGGAAAACGGTTGCCAGGGTCAGCTGTAAGCGGAAGGTGGAACTGAACGTCAGAGGGAACCTGCCTTTGTCAACATATTCTATGGAAATGCATTCCCTGAGCTTCTGACAAATGATGCTAAGTGTCTGGGAATAGCAGGCCTACCAGGACAGGCCTCCCATCAGATCTTTCTCTGCCTTATCATCTGAGTAGTGCTTTCCTCTGGGCATGTCAACAGCACTTGTCTCCCCATAGATGAGCAGCAAGTGTGGATGTTTAAAAGGAAAAAGCATATTCTCAATTTGAAAGTGAGGGGAGGAGTAAGAAGATAAAATTCTTTAAAAATAGAGAGGGAATCCTTTTGTTTTGGAGTAACTACATGTGTTAAACCAAAAAGGTTTCACTTGAATGAAATAGTCCTGGCCACAAACTTCCAACATATTTCCCTGAGGTCACTCACCCTGCAGGGAGTGAAGGGATGAACATGGGGGCAGGGGGCAGCTACACCATCTCGACAGTATGTTGTTGTTGTCAGGTGCCATCAGGTCGGTTCCAACTCATAGTGACCCTATGTTACAACAGAACAAAATGCTGACCAGTCCTGCGCCATCCTGACAATCATTACTATGTTTGAACCCATTGTGGCAGCCACCATATGGGTCCATCTCATTGAAGGTCTTTCTCTCTTTCGTTGACCCTCTACTTTACAAAGCATGATGTTCTTCTCCAGGGACTGGTCCCTCCTCATAATATGTCCAAAGTTCGTAAGACGAAGTCTCGCCATCCTCACTTCTAAGGAGCATTCTGGTTGTACTTCTTCCAAGACAGATTTGTTCATTCTTCTGGAAGTCTATGGAATATTCAGTGTTCTTCCCCAACACCATAATTCAAAGGCATCAATTATTCTTCAGTCTTCCCTATTCATTGTCCAGTTTTCACACGCATGTAAGTCAATTGAAAATACCATTGCTTGAATCAAGCAGACCTTAGTCCTCAAAGTGACACCTTGGCTTTTTAACACTTTAAAGAGTTCTTCTGCATCATGTTTGCCCAATGGAATACGTCCTTTGATTTTTTGACTGCTGCTTCCATAGGCATTGATTGTGGATACAAGTAAAATGAAATTCTGGACAACTTCAATATTTTCTCTGTTTATCACGATGTCCCTAACTGGTCCACTTGTGAGGATTTTTGTTTTCTTTATATTGAGGTGCAATCCATACTGAAGCCTGAAGTCTTTAATCTTCATCAGTAAGTGCTTCAAGTCCTCTTCATTTTCAGCAAGCAAGGTTGTGTCATCTGCATATCACAGATTGTTAATGAGTCTTCCTCCAATCCTGATGCCCCATTCTTCTCATATAGTCCAGCTTCTTGGATTATTTGCTCACCATACAGATTGAATAAATATGGTGAAAGGATACAACCCTGATGCACACACCTTTCCTGACTTTAAACCATGAAGTATCCCCTTGTTCTGTTTGAACCACTGCCTCTTGGTCTATGTACAGGTTCCTCCTGAGCACAATTAAGTGTCCTGGAATTCCCACTCTTCGCAATTTATTCCTAATTTTTTATGATCCACACAGTCGAATGCCTTTGCATAGTCAATAAAACACAGATAAATATCTTTCTGGCATGCTCTACTTTCATCATCAATGATATCCTTCATTCCACATCCTCTTCCGAATCTGGCTTGAATTTCTGGTAGTTTCCTATCAATGTACTGCTGCAACCACTTTTGAATTACCTTCAGCAAAATTTTACTTGGGTGTGGTATTAATGATATTGTTCGATAATTTCCGCATTCTGTTAAATCAACTTTCTTTGGAATGGTCACAAATATGGATCTCTTCCAGTCAGTTGGCCAGGTAGTTATCTTCCTAATTTCTTGGCATAGACAAGTGAATGTTTCCAGCATTCCATCAATTTGTTGAAACATCTCAGTTGGTATCCCATCAATTCCTGGAGCCTTGTTTTCGCCAATGCTTTCAGTGCATCTTGGAATTCTTCCTTCAATACCATCTGCTCTTGATCATATGCTACCTCCTGAAATGGTTGAACATTAACCAGTTCTTTTGGTATGGTGACTCTGTGTATTCCTTCCATCTTCTTTTGATGCTTCCTGTGTCGTTCAATATTTTGCCCACAGAATCCTTCAATATTGCAACTCAAGACTTGAATTTTTTTTTTTTTTTTCAGTTCTTTCAGCTTGAGAAATGCTGAGTGTGTTCTTCCCTTTTGGTTTTCTAACTCCAGCACGTTTCATTATAATACTTTACCTTGTCATCTCGAGCCATTCTTTGAAATCTTGTGTTCAACTCCTTTACTTCATCTTTTCTTCTGTTCACTTTAGCTACTCAACGTTCAAGAGCAAGTTTCAGAGTCTCTTCTGACATCCATTTTGGTCTTTTCTTTCTCGTTTTAATGACCTTTTGCTTTCTTCAAGTATGATGTCCTTTATGTCATCCCACAACTAGTCTGGTCTTCAGTCATTAGAGTTCAATGCATCAAATCTATTCTTGAGATGGTCTCTAAATTCAAGTGGGATATAGTCAAGGTCATACTTTGGCTCTTGTGGACTTGTTTTCATTTTCTTCAGCTTCAACCTGAACTTGCATATGAGCAATTGATAGTCTGTTCTGCAGTCAGCATATGGCCTTGTTCTGATGATACTGAGCTTCTCCATTGTCTCCTTCCACAGATATAGTCAATTTGATTCTTGTGTAATCCATCTGGCGAGGTCCATGTATATAGTCACCATTTATGGTGTTGAAAAAAGGTACTTCCTGTGAGTAGGTCATTGGTCTTGCAAAATTCTATCATGCGCTCTCTGGTGTCATTTCTATCACCAAGGCCATATTTTCCAACTACTGGTCCTTCATTGTTTCCATCTTTCATATTCCAATCACCAGTAATTACCAATGCATCTTGATTGCGTGTTTGATCAGTTTCAGACTGCAGAAGTTGGTAAAAATTTTCAATTTCTTCATCTTTGGCATTAGTGGTTGGTGCATAAATTTGAACAATAGTCGTATTAACTGGTCTTCCTTGTAGGTGTATGGATATTATCCTATCACGACAGCACTGTACTTCAGGATAGATCTTGAAATGTTCTTTTTGACAACAAAGGCAATGCCTTTCCTCTTCAGTTTGTCATTCCTGACGTAGTAGACCATATGATTGTCTGATTCAAAATGGCCAATACCAGTCCATTTCACCTCACTAATGCCTAGGACATCAATCTTCAAGTGTTCCATTTCATTTTTGACAACTTCCAATTTCTAGATTCACACTTCATACATTGCATGTTCTGATTATTAACGAATGTTTGCAGCTTTTGCTTCTCATTTTGAGTCATGCCACATCAGCAAATGATGAAAAGTTTACTCCATCCACATCATTAAGGTCAACTCTACTTTGAGGAGGTAGCTCTTCCCCAGCCGTATTTTGAGTGCCTTCCAACCTGAGGGGCTCATCTTCTGGCAGTATATCAGACAATGTCCGCTGCTATTCATACGGTTTTCACTGGTCAATTTTTTTACAAGTAGATTGCCAGGTTATTCTTCCCAGTCTGTCTTAGTCTGGAAGCCCTGCTGAAACCAGCCTACCATGGGTGACCCTGCTGGTATTTGAAATATCAGCGGCATAGCTTCCAGCATCACAGCAGCACTCAAGCCACCACAGTATGACAAACTGACAGACAAGTGGTGGATCTTTAGTATAAGATATGAGAAATATGAAGTGAAATGAGTTATGAGATGGAACAGCCTAGCTCTGAGACAGCAATGATATCTGCCAAAACCAGAATTTTTTGTCACAAAAGTAATTTAATGGGTTGCAACCAGCATTTTTAAAATGAGACAATAGGAAAGAATAGAAAACATCTGAATAAAGCTAAGAGTATTATTCCATGAAAATTTTGTTTCAGTCATATGGACATATACGTGTATTCGATTGTGATGTATTTTGTATTTCTTGCTGGGTGGTTGCAGGTCACAAAACTTTAAATGCTATGGTCAGGAGGACAAAGATGGTTAAGTTACTGAAAAATAACTGCTAACTCCCATTTCAAAAAACTTGGAGCATTCATCTGAAACCTTAGAAATTTAGACTTTTTTACAGTCTTAGTCTTATACATAAAGGATACTTCACTGTGGGTCCTTTCAATAAGGAAATGTCCAGATCAAAAACCAAAGCACACATTTTAAAATTTCCCCTTCTACCTCTCGTGTCCCACCTCTACTAATTGAAGGATGTCAACAGCCCCTAGAAGACCCTCTTTAGGTCTACAGGAGGATCCCTCCTTGTTGGTAGCCCTAGGCATTCCTTAGCATTTCTTGGATTGTAGATGGTTCCTCAGTGGAGCAGTGGTGGTTCAGTGGTAGAAGTCTCACCTTCCATGCAGGAGAGCCAGGTTCAGGTCCTGGCCAATGCAAGTGGAGGATTGTGTGTTGCTATGATGCTGAACAAGCTTCAGAAGCGCTTCCAGACTAAGACAGGCTAGGAAGAAAGCCCCAAAAATCTACTTCCAAAAAATCATCCAGTGAAAACACTATGGATCACAACAGTCTGATCTGAAATCGATAATGGGATGGGGCAGGACTGGGCAGCATTTTGTTCCATTGTACATGAGGTCACCATGAGTCAGGGACCAACTCAATGGCAGACAACAACAGACAGTTCCTCACATGGTCTCTTCCACCTCTGTGTGTGTCACTGTGTCCATTCTGCTCTTTTTTAAGACACCACTCAGAAGGAACTAGGTTTAGGACCTACCCTACTCTGATAAATACCTCATTAACATAACAATAGAAAACTTCTGTTTCCAAATAGGGTCACATTCACAGGTAGAGAGGTTAGGATTTCATCATATGTATTGGGGAGACAGAATTCAATCCATAACAGATGCTTACCCCTCATTCTGACCTGCAGTGCCAGAGTCCCTCTTGAGGTTGGTTGGCCCTGCATTGGGTATCCTTGCCAGCCTTGGCTGCTGACATCTGGTTGTTTTTCCCTTCAGCTTTGGCCTAAGCCACAGCTTTTGTGTGCCTCTACAAAACATGGGTCTTTAGCTGCTGCCTCTTCCACACTCCTTGACTCACCTCTGTCCCTGTGATACCCACCTGAACTTCAGGGCCAATATTAACCCTTGGCTGGCAGGTCCTTCATCCCTGTTCCCCATAGTGGCCTCAGTGAATTCCAACCTCAGAAAGAAAATCAATGTTTCAAGTTCAACACAAACTCAAATTCAAGTGGCTCAGAGGAATTTGTCTCTCTCTATATATATGTATATATGCATGTTTTACAGATTTCAGAAAATAAAGCACTGGGAAATTGGAAAAAGAGAAAGCCAGACCCTTTCCCTAGAGCAGGGTTTACACTAGAATCAGCAAATCCCTCTTTAATAATCACCAACCCGACGCAACTACCATTCTACTTTCTTCTCTCTGAATTTGTTTTCTATTCATTTATAGTGAACATTTTACATAAATGGAATCACACAATATGTGGTCCTTTGTGACTGGCTGCTTTCACTTGTTTTTTTGTTAGGCACTGTGGAGTCTTTCACTTAGCATGTTTTCAAGTTTCCTCCATGTTGTCACATGTATAGATCCTTCATTCCTTTTCATGGCCAAATAATATTCCATTGTATGGATATGTCACGTTTTATTTATCCTTTCATTGGTTGATGGACATTTGGGCTGTTTCTACTTTTTGGTTATTATGAGTAGGGACGACATGGGGCTCTAGTGGTGGAGTGGTTAACCGTTTGGCTGTTAACCTAAAGGTCGGCAGTTAGAATTCACCAGCCGCTCCTTGGAAACCCTTTGGGGCAGTTCTACTCTGTCCTATAGGGTAGCTATGAGTTGGAATCGACTCAGCAGCAATGGGTTTGGTTTTTGGTTTTATGGGTAATTCTGCTAAGAACACTTAAGCTTTTGTGTAGAGATATGTTTTCATTTCCCTTGGGTATTGTCATGGATTGAATTATGTCCCCCAAAAAATGTGTGTATCAGTGCGGCTGGGCCTTGATTCCCAGTTGTGTGGTTGTCCTCCATTTTGTGATTGTAATTTTATGTTAAAGAGGATTCGGGTGGGATTGTATAACACCCTTACTAAGGTCACATCCCTAGTCCAATGTAAAGGGAGTTTCCCTGGGGTGTGGCCTGCACCATCTTTTATCTTACAAGAGATAAAACGAAAGGGAAGCAAGCAGAGAATTGGGGACCTCATACCACCAAAAAAGCAGTGCTGGAAGCAGAGCGTGTCATTTGGACCTGGGATCCCTGCGTGGAGAAGCTCCTAGTCCAAGGGAATATTGATGAGGAGGCCAACAGAGAAAGAAAGCCTTCCCCTGGAGCTGACTCCCTGAATTTGGACTTTTGGCCTACCTCACTGTGAAGAAATGAATTTCTCTCTGTTAAAGCCATCCACTTGTGGTATTTCTGTTATAGCAGCACTAGATGACTAAGTCAGGTATATTACCTAGGAGCAAGGCAGGATTATTCAATAAGAAAGGTAGACACAGGCTTACATGTGCATACTTACTAATCTGTAGTGAACAATTTCACATAAGTTTCACCACACCTTTGATGTGGTGAAAAACATGTGAAACTATTCACTACAGATTAGTAAATACACACAAGTAAGCCTGTGTGTACTTTGCTTACTGGGTTAGCCATCCCTGTCAGGGACTGTAAATTTGAAAAGAGGCTTTGATTCTATAGGAAGGTGCTGTGAGGTTGGGAGAGAGATAGATGCCAGCCATACCTACAAGCAGAATCTGATGTGGTGAAAAAAATGTGAAATTATTCACTACAGATTAATACGTAAGTACAAGTAAGCCTGTGTGTACCTTGCTTGCTGATTAATCCGCCCCGCCTAAGAGAGGAATTGTTGGGTCAAACGGTAATTGTATGGTCATACATGCATGGGGTCGCTAAGAATCAGAACAGACTCGATGGCACCTAACAACAACATGGTAACTCAATGTTTAACCTTTGGAGGATCTGCCAGACTGTCTTCCAAAGCAGCTGCACTATTTTACATTCCCCTCGGCAGTGCAGAAAGGTTCCAATTTCTCCACATCCTTGCCAGCACTTGTTATTATCTGTCTTTTTTATCATAACCATTCTAGTGGGTGTGAAATGATATCTCATTGTGGTTTTAACTTGCATTTCCTTCATAACTAATGATGTTGAGCATCTTTTTATGTGGCCAGCAGACTTAAAGCAATAAACTCTCACTGTTTTCCAAGGATTCTCTTTGCAACACCTCCTTTAATTCTAAAATATTTGTTCTCACTCCTTCTCCCTATAAAATGTACATACACTTTGATGCCCTTTCTGCTTCCTTCATCTCTGTTCTCCATATTCCAACTATTCCAAATTCAGTGTCTAGACATAAACAACTACTCTTTCTAGTAGGCCCTCCATGTTTTTTTTTTTCCTTTGTAGCATTGATCACTATCTGAAATTATCTTATTTGTTTACTTGTTTGTCTGTCTCCCCACACACACTAAAATATAAGCCCCATGAGAGGAGAAGCCTTGCCTATTTGTTTACCACTATATCCCCAGTGCCTAGAACGGAGCCATAACAAAAGCTCAATAAATATTTACTGATTGAATGAATGCTGTTGATACTGTTGTTAGCTGCTATGCAGTCGGCCCTTGACTCATGGTGATGCCATGCACAATGGGATCAGACCACTGTGGTTCATAGGGTTTTCATTGGCTGATTTTTTGAAAGTAGATTACAAGGCCTTTCTTCCTAGTTCGCCTTAGTCTGGAAGTTCCACTGAAACCTGTTCAGCATCCTAGTGACATTCAAGCCTCCACTGACAAAGAACTGGTGGATGCAGTTGAGGTACACTGGCTGGGAATGGAACCTGGGTCTGAATAGTTGTCAGATTATGGACTTCTTATTTGATTTTGCACGCTAACTTGTTACGGCTCTTTAAAACAAGCTGCAATTCCTACAGATAGCATCTGAAATACAGGCCATGCGTTATGCACATCATTGCTCATCACAGCACATTTATAAAAGAAAAACATCAGTAACACTTAATGCTCAACATCTATAATTGAAATATTATTCAAGACACTTAAATGGTGTTTACAAAGAGATTGCAATATTACAAGGATATGTTTGCTACATTATGTGAAAAAAGCAGGATATGAATACACATTACATTATGATCTTAAATAGGGTTTTTTGAATGCTTGGAAAAGAGTTTGTGAGGAAAAAAACCAAAATGTTCACAGGGTTGTTTTGGGTAGTACAGTTAAGAGCCATTGCTTTTTTTACTCTAGTTCTTTCTACTTTTCCACAGTTTCTATTTTTTATTCATGAACATGTGTTACACTTAATAAGAGACAAAAATGACTTCATTTTTAAAATCACTTTAATCTGCATTGTACTCCCATCGTAATAAAGAAGTAGGCATTTTTACTGATCCTTATTTAAACTATTTTAAAACAATAGCTTACAAAACGGAAGTATCAAGTCACAATTGTCCTTTATATTAATAATAAATAAATGAAAAATGAATGATAAAATATTAACGTTTTCAATCCCTAATAAGATAGCGGCTCTAAGACAATGAAAATAAATGTCAGTCATTATGTGTCTCCTAATGGAAGAATGGAGTCATGGAGTCCCTAGATGTACAAATGGTTAACATGCTCAGCTGCTAACTGAAAGGTCGGAGGTTCGAGTCCACCCAAAGCCACCTTGGAAGAAAGGCCTGGTGATCTACTTCCAAGAAATCAGCCATTGAAAACCCTACAGAGCACAGTTCTACTCTGACATATATGAGTCGAAATCAGCTTGACAGCAATTGGAGAATGGAAGAATACAACATAACATAGAGTAGTCTTGTCAAAAATTAAACTTAAATCTGATCAAGCTTTTCAATCAAACTATCTGTTAAAATGAAATACAGGGACTAGAAGAACGTGATAAATGATACCATGGGGATGCAATCAGCAAAACCCAAAATGTGGAAACAACCTAGTTTCTTTAACAAATAAATTACAAGGAAACATAATCTTATACAATCAACAAATTGCACTGTCCAATTTAGTGGGGCCCTAGTGGCGTAGTGGTTAAGAGCTTGGCTGTGAACCAAAAGGTCGGCAGTTCAAATCCACCAACCGCTCCTTGGAAACCCTATGGGGCAGTTCTCCTCTGTCCTGTAGGATCACTATGAGTCGGAATTGACTTGATGGCAACAGGTTTGGTTTTGGTTTGGTCCAATTCAGCAGCCACTAGCCACATGTGGCTAATGAGCTCTTAAAATGTGTTTAGTCTAAATTGAGATGTCATATAAGTGTAACATACTCACCAGATTTCAAAGACTTAGTATGAAAGAAATGTAAAATATCTCATTAAAAAATTTATACTGATACATGTCAAAATGATAATGATAATATTTTTATATACTGGATTAAATAAAACATTAAAATTAATTTTACTTTTTAATATTTTTAATTAAAATTAAATATTACTTACACAGCTCACAATTCATTTATATTTGATAGCTCTGATGTTATTGAACAGCATACTAAACAGAAAAATTAGAAAATTATCCAAGTCCCCCATCCACAATTAAGTCATCCTGAAGTTCAGTAAGATTTTGTTTCCCTTCTAAATTTAAGAACAAATTTCTTCTTTTGAGAAATCAAAATTTATTACAATGACCCCCAAAATAATGTCCTTCATCACAACCTCACTAAAATCCTTCAGCTTGCTTTACAAAGAGAATGGATTCCTCCTGTAACAGGCTCAAGGCTTACACAGGCTGACTGGTTCATTTACCACCATCTAGTCAGTTGAGCAAACATCACTCAGAATGTTCCAGATCCAAAGACCAGTTCATTTACCAAGTGAAACTTGTAACAGTGAGGGGGAAAAGAGTTTCCTCACAAAGCACAAAGCAACCAATTACTGTCCTCCTTAGTGAAAAAATTAGTCAAACGGGTCTGGACCAGGATGAGAGGGATGCCTGGGGTTGGAGAGCTCTGAGTTGCAGGCTTAATGGAACAGGGCCAAATTTCTGGGTTTGTGTTAGAAGAATCTCATGCTCTATGAGGCCCTCGAGGCAAATAAAGGAACAACACAATACACTGAGGCCATTGTCCCTGGGTGGACTCCCAGGACCTCCTTGGTCAAAACCCAGGTGATAATGGGAGGACGTAGACACTGGAGGGAGCCATGGTGGTGCAGTGGTTAAGCGTTCAGCTGTTAACCAAAAGATTGGAGGTTCAAATCCACCAGCCACTCCTCGGAAACCCCCATGGGGCAGTTCTACTCTGTCCTACAGGGTCGCTATGAGCGGAATCGACTTGACAGCAATGACTTTGTTTGTTTTGAGACTCCAGAGAATTGGGGGAATTGGTACAGTTCCCTGGGAGCACACCCTGGAGGTCATCTCCATTCTACAAGCAGAACAGGCATAAGCCTTAATATCTACTGAGGGTCCATTATCTACCAAGCACTGTACTTAGTGCTTTAGACTTTATCTTACTTAAACTTCACAGCGCAAACCTCATGAGGCTGTTACTACTATCCCAATTTCATAAAAGTTAAAATGTCTGGGAAATTAAGAAACTGCCCAAGTTCGTATGCCAGTATGTATTACATTGGCAGAATTTAAACCTCTGTCTCTCCGTTTCCAAAGTCCAAGCCATTTGTATGATAACAAGCTGTCCATGCAACAAACAATTCACAACATTGAGCCTCCCCTGAAATATTAGACTAGTTTAAGAGCTAGATGTTTGGATATACTAATACACTTGGATTGCGATACCCGGCTGTGACATAGGGAAATGCAGCTTGGAGGGGATACTTCTTCTACTTACTCCTCCATTTTTTCCACTCTTCTCCCATATTCCTCATATTTCCCTCTCCTCAACTCAGATCATCTCTCTTGATCTGTATGTCTTGGGTAGGTGTTTTCATAAGGGGACAGCCCTACTTATTCCAGCCTCCAATGCACTCATATACAGTGTTATAAAGGAGATAATGGTGCAGAAAGTAAAGAAAAACTCTTCCTCTGCAGGCCTTCAAAGAAAGCTTGGGTAAGTAAAGTTTGCTGGGCTTCAGGTTACTCAAGCAACACCAGAGTGGGTTGGACTACATGATCTCCAATTCCCTCCCAGCTCTAAAATCTATAGTTCCATTATTTTAAATCAAATTCATTGATTTTCACAGTGAAATACCAGTAAAACCAGTTGCTATCAAGTTGATTCCAACTCAAGACAATACCAAGTATATCACTGTCACAGTGAAATAACCCCAAAGAAATAATCAACTCATAAAGAAAAAGGTCAAAAGAGATAGATTAATTCTGACAAGTACTACACTTTGCTAGGACATCAACATGATCTGATCTAAAAAAAAAAAACTGCAGACTTCCACCAGCCAGCACTGCTTCATTCTTGAGATGACAGAGTGTGTAAGGTTGGGCTTGCCTGGCACCATAGCCTGCTATCCCCGGAGGTCAGGTCAATTTTAGAATCTGTGTCAGGACCAGTTGCCATCCAGTTGATTCTGACTCATGGTGACCCCATGTGTGCCACAGTAGAACTGTGCTCCATAGAGTTTTTAATAGCTGGGTTTTTTGGAAGTAGATTGTCAGGCCTTTCTTCCAAGATGACTCTTGGTGGCCCAAAATTGCCAACTTTTTGGTTAGCAGCTGAGTGCCTTAGCCATTTGCACCACCTTGGATGAAACCAGAATGAGGATGTTTATTCTAACCCTTTGCAAGTTGCATTCTACCATGGCATCTATCCAGATTGAGGTTACCTTCCATCCAAAGGATGCCCAGGACAACACCAGTGCTGCCTCAAGATCTTTGGAAGGAGGGATTTCTCCATAGCCTCAGCTACTCAAACAGGAAATTCTGCCCCTTTCTAAGTACTGGGAAGAAAGCCTCCATCCTTCTAACAATGACTCCCCCATTCACTCCGCCCAATCAAGGAGGACGGAGTTGCCTGATTGGTGAGACTTGGGGAAGACTCATTGCACGTGCATAGTCCTAAGCCCTTTCTAGCCCCTAAATTTACACAGCATAATTTTACTTGTATCTCACCTTTTTTTGGAATGGGCACTTATATGGATCTCTACCAGTCAGTCAGCCAGGTAGCTGTTGCATCCATTTGTTGAAACATCTCAACTGGTATTCCATCAATTCGTGGAGCCTCGTTTTTCACCAATGAATTCAGTGCAGCTTGGACTTCTTCCTTCAGTACCATCGGTTATTGATCATATGCTATATTCTGAAATGATTGAATGCTGACAACCAGTTCTTTTGGGTGCAATGACTGTGTATTCCTTCCATCTTCTTTTAATGCTTTCTGTGTCGTTCAATATTTTGCCCATAAAATCCTTCAGTACTGCAACTCAGGCTTGAACTTTTCTTTCAGTTCTTTCAGCTTGAGAAATGCCAAGCGAGTTCTTCTCTTTCGGTTTTCTAACTCCAGCTCTTTGCAAATTTCATTATTTTACGTTGTTTTCTCAAGGCACCCTTTGAAATCTTCTGTTCAGCTCTTATACTTCATAATTTCCTCCTTTTGCTTTAGCTACTCTACATTAAACAGCAAGTTTCAAAGTCTCTTCTGACATCCATTTTGGTTTTTTTGTTTGTTTTTCTTTCCTGGTTTTTTTTTTTTTTTTTTTTTTTTTTTTTTTTTTTTAATTACTGAGACTTTATTATGTGCCAGGCACCAGGCTCGATGCTGAGGTTACAGAAGTGAGCAAGAGAGATATGGAAACTGCCATCTCTCTGGGGTTTCACTGAGTCTTTCCTGTCTTTTTAATGACCTTTTTTTGCTTTCTTCATCTATGTTGTCCTTGATGTCTTTCAACAACTCCACTGGTCTTCGGTCATTAGTGTTCAATGCATCAAATCTATTTTTGAGATAATCACTAAATTCAGGTGGGATATACTTAAGGACATACTTCGGCTCTTGTGGGCTTGTTTTAGTTTTCTTCAGCTTCAATTTGAACTTGAATTTGAGAGATTGATGATCTGTTCCACAGTTAGCCCTTGGCCTTCTAACTGATGACACTGAGCTTCTCCATCATCTCTTTCCACAGAGGTAGTCAATTTGATTCCTGTGCATTACATCTGGTGAGGTCCATGTGTAGAGTCACCATCTAAGTCATTGACAAAAGGTATTTCCAATGAATAAGTCAGTGGTCTTGCAAAATTCTATCATGCGATCTCTGGCATCGTTTCTCTCACCAAGGCCGTATTTTCCAACAACTGATCCTCCTTCTTTCCAACTCTCACATTCCAATCACTAGTAAATATCAATTCATCTTGATTGCATGTTTGATCAAGTTCAGACTGCAGAAGTTGGTAAAAATTTTCAGAACGAAAAACGGTCTGGTCCTGCGCCATCCCCACAATCGTTGCTATGCTTGAGCCCATTGTTGCAGCCACTGCGTCAATCCATCTTGTTGAGGGTCTTCCTCTTTTTCAATAGCCCTCTACTTTATCAAGCATGATGTCCTTCTCCAGGGACTGATCCTTCCTGATAACGTGTCCAAAGTATATGAGACCAAGTCTCGCCATCTTTGCTTCTAAAGAGCATTCTGGTTGTACTTCTTCCAAGACAGATTTGCTCATTCTTTTGGCAGTGCATGCTATATTCAATATTCTTTGCCAACACCACAATTCAAAGGTGTCAATTCTTCAGTCTTCCTTATTCATCGTCCAGCTTTCGCATGCATATGAGGCAATTGAAAACACCATGGCTTGGGTCAGGTGCACCTTAGTCTTCAAGGTGACATCTTTGCTTTTCAACTCTTTAAAGAGGTCTTTTGCACCAGATTTGACCAATGCAATGCGACTTTCAATTTCTTGACTGCTGCTTCCATGGATGTTGATTGTGGATCCAAGTAAAATGAAATCCTTGACAGCTTCAATCTTTTCTCCATTTATCATGATGTTGCTTATTGGTCCAGTTGTGAGGATTTTTGTTTTCTTTATGTTGTAATCCATACTGAAGGCTGTGGTCTTTGATCTTCTTCGGCAAGTGCTTCAAGTCTTCACTTCCAGCAAGCAAGGTTGTGTCATCTGCATAATGCAGGTTGTTAATGAGTTTTCCTCCAATCCTGATGCCACATTCTTCTTCATATAGTCCAGCTTCTCAGATTATTTGCTCAGCATACAGATTGAATAAGTATGGTGAAAGATACAACCCTGATGCACACCTTTCCTGACTTTAAACCATGCAGTATCCCCTCATTTTGTTCAAACCACTGCCTCTTGATCTATGTACAGGTTCCTCATGAGCACAATTAAGTGTTCTGGAATTCCCATTCTTCACAATGTTATCCATAAGTTGTTATGATCCACACAGTCAAATGCCTTTGCATAGTCAATAAAACACAAGTAAACTTCCTTCTGGTATTCTCTGCTTTCAGCCAGGATCCATCTGACATCAGCAATGATATCCCTGGTTTCACATCCTCTTCTGAATTCGGTTTGAATTTCTGGCAGTTCTTCGTCGATGTACTGCTGCAGTCACTTTTGAATGATCTTCAGCAAAATTGTACTTGCTTGTGATATTAATGATATTGTTCAACAATTTCTGCATTTGGTTGGATCACCTTTCTTGGGAGTAGGGATAAATATGGATCTCTTCCAATCGGTTGGCCCGGTAGCTGTCTTCCAAGTTTCTTGGCATAGACGAGGCAGCACTTCCAGTGCTACATCTGTTCATTGAAACATCTCAATTAGTATTCCGTCAATTCCTGAAGCCTTGTTTTTTGCCAGTGCTTTCAGTGCAGCTTGGACTTCTTCCTTCAGTACCATCGCTTACTGATCATATGCTACCTCCTGAAATGGTTGAACATCGACCAATTCTTTTTGGTATAGTGACTCTGTATATACCTTCCATCTTCCTTTAATGCTTCCTGCATTGTTTAATATTTTCCCCATAGAATCCTTCAATATTGCAACTCAAGGCTTGAATTTTTTCTTCAGTTCTTTAAGCTTGAGAAATGCTGAGTGTGCTCTTTCCTTTTGGTTTTCTACCTCCAGGTCTTTGCATATGTCATTATAATACTTTACTTTGTCTTCTCGAGCCTCCCTTTGAAATCTTCTAGTCAGTTCTTTCACCTCATCATTTCTTCTTTTTGCTCTAGCTACTCAACGTTCAAGAGCAAATTTCAGAGTCTCTTCTGACATCTGTTTTGGTCTTTTCTTTCTCTCCTGTCTTTTTAATGACTTCTTGCTTTCTTCGTGTATGATGTCCTTGATGTCATTCCACAACTTGTCTGGTCTTTGGTCATTAGTGTTCAATGTGTCAAATCTATTACTGAGATGCTCTCTAAATTCAGGTGGATATACTTAAGGTCATACTTTGGCTCTCGTGGACTTGTTCTAATTTTCCTCAGTTTCAACTTGAACTTGCATATAAGCAATTTATGGTCTGTTCCACAGTTGGCCCCTGGCCTTGTTCTGACCGATGATATTGAGCTTTGCCATCGTCTCTTTCCACAGATGTAGTCGATTTGATTCCTGTGTATTCCATTTGGCAAGGTCCATGTGTATAGTCATCGCTATGTTGGTGAAAAAAGGTATTTGTAATGAAGGAGTCATTGGTCTTGCAAAATTCTATCATACGATCTCCGGCATCATTTCTATCACCAATCCTTCTTCTTTGTCTCCAACCTTCGCATTCCAATCACCAATAATTACCAATGCATCTTGATTGCATGTTTTATCAATTTCACACTGCAGAAGTTGGTAAAAATCTTCAATTTCTTCATCTTAGGCCTTAGTGGTTGGTGCATAAATTTGAATAATAGTCCCATTAACTGGTGTTCCTTGTAGGCATATGGATATCATTCTATCACTGACAGCATTGTACTTCAGGATAGATCTTGAAATGTTCTTTTTGACAATGAATGCAATGCCATTCCTCTTCTAGCTGTCATTCCCAGCATGGTAGACCATATGATTGTCTGATTCAAAATGGTCAATACCAGTCCATTTCACCTCACTAATGCCTAGGATATCAATCTTCAAGTGTTCCGCTTCATTTTTGACAACTTCCAATTTCTAGATTCACACTTCATTCATTGCATGTTCTGATTATTAATGGATGTTTGCAGCTGTTTCTTCTCATTTTGAGTCGTGCCGCATCAGCAAATGAAGGTCCCAAAAGCTTGACTCCATCCAGGTCATTAAGGTCGACTCCACTCTGAGGAGGCAGCTCTTCCTTAGTCATATTTTGAGTGCCTTCCAACCTGAAGGACTCATCTTCCGGCACTATATCAATGTTCCGCTGCTATTCATAAGGTTTTTACTGGCTAATTCTTTTCAGAAGTAGACCACCTGGCCCTTCCTCCTAGTCTGTCTTAGTCTGGAAGCTCAGCTGAAACCTGTCCACCATAGATGACCCTGCTGGTATTTGAATATCTGTGGCATAGCTTCCAGTATCACAGCAATATGCAAGCCCCCATAGTACAACAAATTGACAGACGGGTGAGGGCAGCTCACTAATGCTGAAGGATATCAATTTTCAAGCATTCCATTTCATTTTTGGCAACTTCTAATTTTCCTTGATTCATACTTTGTACATTCCACATTCCTATTATTAAGGGATGTTTGAAGCTGTTTCTTCTCATTTTGAGTCGTGCCATATCAGCAAATGAAGGTCCTGAAAACTTTACTCCATCCACATCATTAAGGTTGACTCTACTTTGAGGAGGTAGCTCTTCCCCAGTCAGATTTTGAGTGCTTTCCAAATGGAAGGGCTCATCTTTTGGTCCTATATCAGACAATGTTCTATTGCTATCCATAAGGTTTTCCTCTGGCTAATTTTTTTAGAAGTAAATCACCAGGTCCTTTTACCCAGTCTGTCTTAGTCTGGAAGCCTTGCTAAAACTTGTCCACCTTGGGTGAGCCTGCTGATATACTGGTGGCATAATTACCAGCATCAAAATTCAAAAACAGCTGCAGCAGTACAACGACAGGAAACTGCCAGAAATTCAAGGCAGATTCAGAAGGGGATGTGGAACAAGGGATATCATCACTGATATCAGATGGATCTTCGTTAAAAGCAGAGAATACCAGAAAGATGTTTACCTGTGTTTTATTGACTATGCAAAGGCATTCAACGTGTGGATTATAGCAAATTATAAGTAACATTGTGAAGAATGGGGATTCCAGAATTGTGCTTAAGCGGAACCTGAGAGCAGTACATAGACCAAGAGGCAGTAGTTAAAACAAGGGGATACTGCATGGTTTAAAATCAGGAAAGGTGTGCATCAGGGTTGTATCCTTTCACCAAACTTATTCAATCTGTATGCTGAGTAAATAATCCTAAAAGCTGAACTATATGAAGAAGAATGTGGCATCAGGATTGGAGGAAGACTCATTAACAACCTGCAACATGCAGATGACATACCTCCCTTGCTGAAAATGAAGAGGACTTTAAGTACTTACTGATGAAAATCAAAGGCCACAACCTTCAGTATGGATTATACCTCAACATAAAGATGACAAAAATCCTCACAATTGGACCAATAAGCAACATCATGTAAACAGAGAAAAGATTGAAGCTGTCAAGGATTTCATTTTACTTGGATCCATAATCAACGCACATGGAAGCAGCATTCAAGAAATCAGATGACATTGCATTGGGCAAATCTGCTGCAAAAGACCACTTTAAAGTGTTAAAAAAAGATGTCACTTTGAGAACTAAGGTGTGCCTGACCCAAGCCATGGTATTTTCAATTGCATCATATACATGCAAAAAGCTGGACAATGAATAAGAAAGACCGAAGAAGAATTGACACCTTTGAATTGTGGTGTTGACAAAGAATATTGAATGTACTATGAACCGCCAGAAGAATGAATAAATCTGTCTTGGAAGATGTACAGCCAGAATGCTCCTTAGAAGCAAGGATGGTGAGACTTTGTCTCATGTACTTTGGACATGTTATTAGGAGGGGCATCATGCTTGACAGAGGATCAGTGAAAAAGAGGAAGACCCTCAACAAGATGGACTGACACAGTGGCTGCAACAATGGGCTCAAACATAGCAACAATTCTGAGAATGGCGCAGGACCGGGTGAGTGTAGCTTTTCTTTTGTTGTACATAGGATCGCTATGAGTCGAAACCAACTTGATAGCACCTAACAAGAAGTCAGAACCAACTCGATGGCACCTAACAACAACCATCCTACCCAGGCAGGTGCAATTCTTAGGGTTCACTGCTCCCCTCCCCAGGGCAGAGCGTCCCCTGTAGAGGGAGGCCTGCAGTCAGTGAGTTCAATTTAGAACAAGGAAGAGCAAACTCAATTTGACCTTTGCTCCGGGCCACAATCCCCTTTCCTGCTTTATCAGCAACATCTGACTCCTATATCTACTTCCAAATCGATTCAGACTTGATTCGGAGCTCTAGAGGAATATTTCTGTTGTTAGGTGCCGTTGACTCATAGTGACCCCCTGTGACAGAGTAAACTTCCCCATAGGGTTTTCTAGGCTGTAATCTTTACGGAAGCAGATTGCCAGGTCTTTCTCCTGAGGAGCAGCTGGGTAGGTTCGAACTGCCAACCTTTTAGGTTAGCAGTTAAGCGAGCACTTAGCCATTTGAGCCACCAGGGCTCCAAAGGAGGGATACAACCCTCTAAAACTCTAAGAGAAAGCATTAAAAAAAACTCTGCTGTTGAGTGGATTCTAATCATGGTAGCCCCTCGTGTTTCAGGGTAGAATGGCACGCCATAGGGTTTTCAATGGCTGTAATCTTCTGGAAATTGATTGCTAGTCCTTTATTCCAAAGCACTGCTGGGTGGATTTGAACCACCAATCTTTTGGTTAGTAGTTGAGAGCAAACTGTCTGCACACCAAGAGAAGGCACAGATCATATTAAATTCACTATCAGGCACTGTGCTAG
This sequence comes from Trichechus manatus latirostris, assembly GCF_000243295.1. Classification (NCBI taxonomy): domain Eukaryota; kingdom Metazoa; phylum Chordata; class Mammalia; order Sirenia; family Trichechidae; genus Trichechus; species Trichechus manatus. The sequence goes on along the minus strand of NW_004444041.1, from coordinate 9,103,191 downwards.
GTGCTCTAAAGGAATTTACAACCCAGCAAGGGAGATAAACATGTAAATAATCTAAGGCAGAAAGTAATATATGCAAATCAGAGATTCAGGAAATTTGTGGTAATGCAAGTGGGAAGTGGCGGGAGGGGAGAAGGGTGGTGGACAACAGTTGTGTCCAGGGCAATCAGGGATGTGCTTGGAAAAGAAAGCTTTTTATGTTGTGACCAGGCCCTGGAAGAAGACCCAGGACCATTCCATTCTTTTCAAGGTTCTCCAGTCTCAGGCAAGCTCAACTCCTCAGGTCCCCACACATATGGGAGGTTGGGGGTGGGGGGTGGGCCAATGGCCAAGCTCCACCTATGCCCACTCTACTGGGAACGGATGGAGTTATAACAGCCACCAGGCAGGCTAGGAATCCCGGGGTGGTGCAAACAGTTAATGAGCTTGGCTGCTAACCAAGAGGTTGGTGGTTCAAGTTCACCCAGAGGCTCTTCAGAAGAAAGGCCTGGTGATCTACTTCCAAAAAGTCAGTCATTGAAAATCCTATGGAGCAGTTGTACTCTAACACACATGGGATCACCATGAATCGGCATCTGGTAACTGATCAGGCAGGCTAAGTGGTTGTTTGCCTTTCTTAGCTTGTTTTCAACTCTCTTACTCTAAAAAAAATAGAACATGTGAGATGATGAAAAGGACAAAGGACAGAGTGAAAATGGGACAGAACAGTTTGAAGCAGTGGGTGATTAAGGGAAATTGACTCCAATTTGAACATCCTATCTTGTTTGCTTTAGGGGGAAAAAGTACAACCAGCCTGACAACTTTGATCTGATCAGAGGTTTACAAAGATTAACTGCTTGGCATGGCAAAGCAACAAAATCGAGGCAAGGACAAGCCTAGTGGCAGGCCTTACATCAGGGACCCTTTGTATTACATACCACAGACTGGGTCTCCCTGTAATGGACACCCAAAAGAATTTAACTGCTTACTCTAGGATAGAGAAGAACATATAAATCACAGGCTTACATAGCTCCCAAAGATCATACTTTTGTGGTCTATGTGGTAGAACGAAGCCAAAAAGTCCTGAAGTGCAGTTTCTAAAAGCCCCTTCCTTACTGAGCCATTAAGAACGGATGTTAGAAATCAGCACACCACTCTTACAGCACTTTGTATCAGTTCACACATCCACTCCTCCTTAACCAGGAACTCATTTAAGTCATTTACTGCATCTTGCTCATCTACTATAACCCAGCTCTAGATACTGTGTCTGGCACATAGCTGGTGCTAAATAAATGTTTGTTGAATGAGATAAATGAATTAATGAACCAATCAACCAGATTCCAGCATGACCTAATTCTGACTCCTGTGTCTTCTAGTTTGAGAAAGGTGTGATGTCATCACATTTTAATCCATTTATGTACCCGTAGTAAACATTTCTGAGGGATACTGTCAAAAAAATTGTGTGTATGTGTACACACAATTTTAATCAGATTCTTACATAAGATGAAAGCTTCAGGACAGAGAAATTCAACTTCTTGTTAATTATCTATAACGCAAGGTACTATTAGAGATAAAAAGCTCTATCACTGCCCTCAAATACCAGCTCTTTCTTCCACCCCCACCCCCAATGGGTTAGCATACTTCCATAGCCCACTGTGCCTGCACCCACCTTAGCTCTATCACACTGTTATCTCATTCGTCTTTTACAAGTCAGCTGCTAGAGGGCTTACAGAGGCTTTATCTTGTTCTCAGTTGTACCCCCACCCCTACTTGTGCTTTGTATATTGGTGAAATGAAGAAGCAAACAGCAAAAACTGAACCATAATAAAACCCGTTGCCGTCGATTCCGACTCATAACGACCCTATAGCTGTCCCATAGGGTTTACAAGGAGCAGCTGGTGGATTCGAACTGCCAACCTATCGGTTAGCAGCCAAGCTTTTAACCACTATGCAACCAGGGTTCCCAACCATAATAAAAGGAACGGCAAAGCTTTTAACACTGGTACAAAGTGCTAGAGTTTAGAAGAGGGAGAGGTTACAAAAAGGACTGTGGATATTAATTAACATTCATGGAGAAGGTAAACCTTGAGCTGTACCACGAAGAACAGGCAGGCCTTTGACTACTACATTTTTCAAGAACAGTTGTTCCATGAGGGAGCCATATGTGTAAAGGCAAGGAGAAAAAATTGAAGACAGGCTTGTTTAAGAAATACATGTAATGGAATAATGAAAAATAAAACTGAAAAGATAAAATTGGAACTATATTGTACAGACTTCAAAGTGAGAAATCTGTGCATAATCAAATATATAGTAGGGAAACTGTACATTATTTTGACCAAAGTTGTAACAAGTTTAAGCTTAGGAAAAGTAATCAGGCAGAATGAATGATGATGTAGGAAGACCAAGTAGGTATGAGATTACTACAACAGTCTGAGCCACGGTGATAGTGGGAATGGAAAGGGGTGTATAAGGACAAATAAAAGCACAGAAAGGAGAATCTTTTAAAGTGGCATATAATCCAATGGATACACTGGACAAACACAAGGAAAAAAAATCCACATGAAAAGAACGGTAAGAAAAGTTCAGTAAGTAGTAAATTTAGGTATAATGTAAACAGCAAAAATTTTAAGAGACCTCGTAAGTGCTCACCAACAGATGAATGGATAAACTATGGTACATACACACAATGGAATACTATGCAACAATAAAGAACAATGATGAATCTGCCAAATATTTCACAACATGGATGAATCTCGAGGGCATTATGCTGCGTGAAATAAGTCAGTCACTGAAGGGAAAATACTGTATGAAACCACTATTACAAAAACTCATGAAAAGGTTTACACACAGAAACAATCGCTGATGGATACAAGGGAGCGGAGTGATAGAAAGGGAAAAACACTAGACAATAGGTAAGTGGACTTTGGTAAAGAGTAAGACAGTACACAATACTGAAGAAGTCAGCACAGCTTGACCAAGGCAAGGTGATGGAAGCTTCATAGATATATCCAAACTCCCTGAGGGACCAAATTACTGGCTTGAGGGCTGGGGATGAGGGTCTCCGGGACATCTAGCTGAACTGGCATAACATAGTTTATAATGTTCTGCATTCTACTTTGGTAAGTAGTGTCTGGAGTCTTAAAAGTTTGTGAGCCTCCATCTAAGATACTCCACTGGTCCCACCCCATCTGGAGCAAGAGAGAATGAAGAAAACCAAGGACACAAGAGAAAGATTAGTCCAAAGGACTAATGGACCACAAGTACCACAGCCTCCACCAAACTGAGGCCAGCACAAATAGATGGTGCCCGGCTACCACCACTGACTGCACTAACAAGGATCACAATAGAGGGTCCCAGACAGAGCTGGAGAAAAACGTAGAACAAAATTCTAACTCACAAAAAAAGACCAGACTTACTGGTCTGACCGAGGCTGGAGAAACCCCAAGAGTATGGCCCCCCGGACACCCTTTTAAATCAGTACTGAAGTCACTCCTGAGGTTCACCCTTCAGTCGAAGATTAGACAGGCCTGTAAAACAAAACAAGACTAAATGGGCACACCAGCCCAGGGGCAAGGATGACAAGGCAAGGACAGGAAAGCTGGAAATGGGGAACCCCAGGTCAAGAAGGGAAGTGCTGACACATCGTCAGGTTGGCAACCAATGTCACAAAATGATGTGTAGTAACCATTTAATGAGAAACTAATTTGCTCTGTAAACCTTCATCTAAAGCACAATTTTAAAAAAACTTAAGAGAATTTAAGCAGAGATAATTATTTTTTGAAGTGGCTTAGTTTTTAACATCCATCATTTCAAATTAATTTATTCATTTCCCAGGCACTTATTAAGTAGGATGTTGGCTCTTTAGTACTCACATTTGTTTTGATTCATTACCAAAATAAATTTAAACAAGTATGCAATATGAAAGTAAGTTTCATATTAAACAAGTACACAATATGAAAGTTTTAGTAAAGAAATAAAAACTGAACTTGATATAAAACTCTAAGACACCATAAACACAACACTACTTCAAATACAAGCTAAAGCTAATGTCAGACACAGCTCTATGTCTGGTCAAGAAGGCACTATAAACTGTAAGATAAAAAAATGAACAACTCAAAACACACTTTTTTATGATAAAAAGTGTCAATAAGCTGCTATGCACCAAGAAATTCGTAAATGTACTGAGTTGCTGGTTTTTAAAACAATACAAGTACACTGTAAATTCTGTGGCAGGGCAACCTGACTTATTTTAGGAACAACAATTCTACTGTACCTATGATCAGTTGTAAGCTTTTTTTGTCTCTGTGAATAGAAGGAAAAAGTGAAGTTATCTGTTAAAAGATTAACAGTAGATATCTCTCCAAAATGGGATAGAGTTTTTTACCTTTTTTTTCTTACCTCTTCTACAATAAATATATTTTGGAATCAGAAAAGGCAAAAAAAAAAAAAAAAAAATGGAGGCAAGGTTATATATCTTAAGGATCACATACTGAACGCTAAGGAACTCATTAAACTTTATTCTGTGAATGAGAATTATTGAAAGACTTTAAGCGCTGGATTGACATGTCATGGACAAATCTCTGAAGCAACCTGGGTACTACAGCCTAGACACTTGGAGTGAATATGGAAACTGCTTCAAGCACATGACTGGATATTATAAATATGCAAATACATACTTATTCTACATTATTTTGGACAAATTTGGATACTGAGTTGAAGATACAAGTAATTAGACTTTTAAGTAAAATAAGACATTTCTAACAACTGGAGCCATCTAAGATGGGAAGGTCTATTTATGAAATAATGAGCTCCCCAATGCTAGCTATCACGAGTATTGCTATTGTTGTCAGCTGTCAAGTCAGTTCTGATTCACAGCGACCCTATGTATAAACGAACGAAACATTGCTTGGTCCTGTGACATCCTCACAATAGTATGTCTGAGCCTATAGTTGCTGCCACTGTGTCAATCTATCTCCTTGAAGTTCTTCCTCTTTTTTCTGACCCGCTACTTTACCAAACATGATGTCCTTTTCCAGAGATTGGTCCCTCCTGATAATATGTCCAAAGTGAGACAGCCTCACCATCCTCACTGCTAAGCAGCATTCTGGCTGTACTTCTTCCAAGACAGATTTGTTTGTTCTTCTGGCAGTCCATGGTATATTCAATATTCTTTGCCAACACCACAATTCAAAGGAGTCAATTCTTCTTCAGTCATCCTTTTTTATTGTTCAGCTTTCACATGCATATGAGGTGACAAAAAATACCATGGCTTGGGTCAGGCACACCTTAGCCCTCAAAGTGACATTTTTGCATTTTTAAGATTTTAAAGAGATCTTTTGCAGATTTCCCCAACACAATGTGTCATCTGATTTCTTGACTGCTGCTTCCATGGGTGCTGACTGTTGACGCAAGTAATATGGAAGTTTGGGTCAATGCCAGTGTGGTATACACTGAGTTTGGAGACGTAGACCTGGCTGATTCCCAGATGCAATGTTTAATTACTGTCATTTACTCAAGCATGACACTTAACTTCTGAAGGTTAAATAAAGACAATAACTACCTTGCAGAGTTATGGTAATGATTAACACTAATACAAGAATCTGGCAGATAGATGCTCAAAACTAAGAGTCTTGCTACTATTATTTACTCACTCCTACTCTAAGATCCAATGATTCTATCACTAAAAAATAAATAACAGGCATAAAAATCATTACATCTAGAAAACCAGTCTTTCCTTATCTGTATACTGACTGATAACACCTGGCAAGACAGCCCATTCCTCCCCCAAATCAAGCTCAGCACTGCTGCTCTGCCCAGGCCAGGGAAACAGCTGAAGGGAGAAAACACAAGAGCAGAAGCGAGAAAACAGGTAGGTAATATGGAATGAAGAAGATGTGGGCCCAAACGGAAATTAATACTTCTGCCTTTATCCAGGTAAGGAGATTTTAACATAAGGAGAAATAAATATATACCAGAAATGTTAAGGTTTCTAGTTATAAAGCTATCTTCCTCATTCACAGGTGATTAAACTTGCTTTGGAAATATAATTCATGCTTCATACGTGTTGATTAATATGCAAACATTTACTTCCTAACCTAAAGCTTTCTGTAAATAGGCTAAGCTGGAAATAATGATACTACTGTAAAAGTTGGCCAGATCAGGGGACTTCCGGCAAGATGGCGCTCTAGGCAGAAACACCACGCCGTCCCTCCACA